>NC_141935.1:10300000-10600000 GCF_057802395.1 Ceratotherium simum simum | reverse complement strand
TCTGTTTAATTTGCAATTGTGGAAGTGTGTCTTCTATCTTAAAATATGTTTATATGTTATTAATGTGTCAATCAAGCCAGATCTTGAAGTAACACCTTCCTTCTCTTGTGACAGCGATGCCATTTATCCTGATTGTAGTGGTAGGTAAATTCCCCATTCAAATAACTAGGTAACACTATTCCTGACTCTACAGAGTGGGTCATCTATACCATTCAATGGAGATTTTATCAATAGTAATTTTGATCATGTGATATGTGAAAGAAAAATAGATCAGACAGTTGTAAATACGTTTTAGAATGAAGTTACAAAGTAACTTCTCTCAAATGAATGTGAAATTAACCTCTTATATACCTATTTACGGCTGACAGGTTATACTGGCATGAAGTATTTCTTAAGAAGGCTAGCTGCCTGACCTTGAAACAGCCTCCATAGGATAGATATTTTCTTAAAATATTCACTATAGAATAAAGTCTGGTTATCAGAGCAGCAAAGAAAGAAACATCTATTTTTAGAGATCTGAGTTGATTGAAACCAAGAAAACTCTGCCACAATCATCCAGCATATAAGAAATTGACATATAAACTAGATTGCACTGATGTATTAAATCTATATAAGATATATACTGGTTTAATAAGTCTTTTGCTCAACATTTCTTTTTCTGTTGAGTTGATTTGTAAATTTAAATTACAGTCATTGAAATGCTGATGAGATTTGAACAGTTAGCTGAATGATTTAGATAGCTAGAAAATATAGTTATGAAAATATAAATTGTTGTCAACATGAAGTCATTTTGACCTTCCAAATCTGGCAGTGGTGATCTAGGCAATTTGGACCAAAATTTCTGATAAGAACATAGCAATGAAAAAAAATGTGCAATTTAATAAAAAAGAAACTCTATTAACAAAAGCATAAAATTAAAAATTCAATGGTGCTTTTAACAACATATAAGACATAAATTAAGACACAATTGGGGAAATAGGAACAGAGGTTAGGAAAAAATCCAGAATGAGCAAAGAAGAACAAGAAGGTAGACAAAGCAGAAAGAGGTGAGATTCATGGAGGACATTTAGTCAGAATCAAAGAAATTGGACTTAGACAATTCACACCAATTTGGAACAAAGTTAAAACTGTCGTTACTTGCACAGCCTGATTCTGTTCAAAGACAATTTTAAGGAATCTATAAAAAATCTCTTTGAAATAAGTATAGCAGGTTTTAAAATGCACATTTTATTTCTATATAGTTAAAATTAACAATTGATACATAAAACAAAAATAATCCCATTTACAGCAGCATCAAAATGTATAAAATATTTAAGGATGTAACAAAACATGTGCAAGATTTCTACACTGAAAACTTTAGAGCATCTCAGAAAGAAATTAAAGACATAAATAATTACGGAGATATACCATATTCATGTATTGAAGGATGCAATGTTATAACATGTTAATTTTCTTTGAATTGATTGGCAATTCAACACAAGATCATTCAAAATTCCACCACATAGTTGGCATATTTTGATAAGCTGACTCTAAATTTATTTGGAAATGCAGGGGATCAGAATAGCCAAAATAATCAGAAAAAAAGTTGTAAGATTTATGCTACCCTATTTCAAGATTTACAATAAAGAGGCTAGAGTCTTAGATTCCTCTTGTTCCCACGAGACTCTTAGACCTTTATGTAAAATTATTAATTTTCTTTCTCAATGACCAGGTACAAATAACAGCAAACATTTATTAATCACTTATTATATGCCAGACCTTGTTTTAAGGATTATCTTGTTGAATCCTCCAAGAAACTCTATGTAATAGGTCTTATTATTATTCCATTTTACTGAATCATAGAAAGGTTAAATAATTTTCCCAAGGTCACACGGCAGATTCCACAATACACTGAACTTCTTTTCTATGAAGGAGAAGAAAATCCAACCTTAAACCATAAAATTAGGGTTTTCTTGTACCTTTTTCCCAAGAGAATGTTTACTTCTTGCAGTAAATTATTCAACTTTCCCTGTGTCCATGCTCTTTCGCACTGTTTTTATAGCTCCTCCCTCAAGAGACAGAGACCCTCTCCATGGCCCTCAACACTGTTTGCCCATGTGACATGCTCTGACCCATGAGATGTCAGCAGGTGGGATGAAGCAGAGGTTTGAAAATGCACCTGTGCTATTTGATGTGCTCTTTTGCACTCCTGCCATTGTCACGAAAAAGGCGTAGTCATGCTGGCCAGCTGGTCCCAGAAGAGGATGAGACACATGCAAAGCCCAGCTTCCCTAGCAAAGGTGCCCCAGCCAAGCAGAGCCCCGAGCCCTGCGTGAGTGAGCCCAGCTGACAACAGCCAGGCCGACCCTGGAGAAGGCCCCCAGCTCACCCAGCTGACTGCAGATTCGTGAGCTACCATAAATGATTGCTGCTTTAATCTACTCAGTTACACAGCAAAAGACAGCCAATGAACTTTTTTATGGAACTCGGAAGAGCCATTTCATGGATTTAAAATATAAATTCCTGTGTTCATCTAGATTCTGATAGCAAGCTATTGACAACTATTGATTGTAGTTTTTCCTCATTAAAATGTTATCCATTCAATTTATATAAAAATTATACAGAAAGAATAATAATATTATTAATGTTAACATTATAATTATTAGTAGCATTAATATTATTATTAATGTTATTGTTCTTAATTGTTAATTAATAATGTTATTATAATGTGACTTTTACTGCTTATTATATATGCCAAGCAGTGTACATGTGTTATTTATCATCTACCTCTCAAATTCCCACAACAAACTTTTAAGGAGAGTTCTATCATCTCTGATATACAAGTGAGGAAATTGAAGGGTTAAGTTTCTTGCTCACAGTCAATATCTAGTAAGTGGTACAGCCAGGATTTAAAGCCAGGATAGTTCAACTCAGAGATTAGATTATATTGCTACAAAGAAAGCAAGAGATTTTTATTCACAGAATCTGAGTTTAGAATTTTAGATTTTGGACTTAAGTAGCTGAAAAGATATTTTATCCTGTAAAGCCTCATTTTCCTCGTCTGAAACATGGACATTACCATAACCACCTCATTAGACAGAGTCAGTGTTTCCCATTAGGTGAGCTGGCTTTGGAGTATCTGCCCTACAAATTGCATCCTTGTGTTTGCCCAAGGCATCTTCTCCTGGGAGGCACTGTGTTGTGAGGCTCTGATTAGGAACGTGATATGTGATTTCTGGATGGATTTCAAGTTTTGTGGAAGCGGGAAAGGTGACAGATGTTCATCGTCACCCTCATCTCGAATTCCCATCACTGACACATCAGCTAGATCATTATCAGACAGTTTATACCTAGCAGACTTGATCCCTTAGTCCCAGAATCTTTGTCCTGGCATCACAAGGAGAGCCCCCAAACTCTCTTGCATCTCTAGCTTACCCATCCCCATCATTTTATGCACCAAAATCTTCTCTCTCTTTTTTTTTTTGAATTTTATTTTTTTTCAAAAACCCAACCTGCTTGAGGGCCAGGAGGTTGAGGGTCAAGGGCTTAGCCTAGGTAGATTTCCATATTTTGAGAAAGAAAAAGAAGAAACCTAATGTCACTCCCTGTGGGTTTTCTCTGAGAACTGATTTTTCCATGCAAGTTTAGCATTAGGTAGAGGAGAAGGAGGATGCTGAGAATGGAAATATATGTGGAAAGAACCAGGAGGACCTAGAAAGAGATAAAGAAGTAATGGTGAGGGGCCGGCCCCGTGGCTTAGCGGTTAAGTGCGAGCGCTCTGCTGCTGGCGGCCCGGGTTCGGATCCCGGGCGCACACCGACACACTGCTTCTCTGGCCATGCTGAGGCCACGTCCCACATACAGCAACTAGAAGGATGTGCAGCTATGACATACAACTATCTGCTGGGGCTTTGGGGGAAAAAAATAAATAAATAAAATTATAAAAAAAAAAAAAGAAGTAATGGTGACAGTCAACCATGGAAGGAGTATCAGGGAGTAAAACATAGAGGGAAATTGTGTGGTGGAAGGAAGCTGACAAAGAGCCAGCTACTCTGAAGGAGCAGGTAGAACGGGGAGGTGGTTATGCCAGTTGCCCATTTCTAAGAATCAGACAGAGGTCCCAACAACTATTTTGAAAGCACTCAGTTATATTTTCCTAACTATTTAGATTGTTATATGAGCACATTCTTTTCTCTATATCTCCTGCAGGCTCAAGTGAGCTACCTTGATTTAACTCTATTAATTTCTAAGTCATTCTATCTTTTCTAGAGAACAGCCAAAAAGAAAATCAGCTTTGGGCCGGCTCCGTGGCTTAGCGGTTGAGTGCGTGCGCTCTGATGCTGGCGGCCCGGGTTCGGATCCCGGGCGCGCCCCGAGGCACCACTTCTCCGTCCAACGCGAGGCCGAGTCCCACGTACAGCAACTAGAAGGATGTGAACCTACGACATACAACTATCTACTGGGGCTTTGGGGGGAAAAACATGAATAAATAAAATCTTTAAAAAAAAAAAAAAAAAAAAAAAGAAAATCAGCTTCTTGATTGTGGAGAGCACTGACTCAGGGGCAGAGCCCCAGCATCCAGGTATCTGATCAAACGCCACCTCCTCACGCAGTCCTCCTATATTCTATGTTGTTTTCTTTGAGACGCTTAGTGATGTCTGGACTTTGTCAGTTTATTGATAAGTCCCTTCAGTAGAATATAAACTCCTTGACACCACGGACTTTGCTAGGGTTCATGTTGTTTTCTAACTCAGAGAAGTCATTCATAAAATATTTACTGATCAACTGATTACAAGCTTTGTGAGATATATATATACACAGAGAGATATATACATATGTATTATATATGTATATAATATATTTATTTATTTAGACACACATTTTTCTTTGCCTTTTCTTTTCCTTTTCCTCTAATTCATCCACGTACAATATGAGAAAATAACATGAGATACAATGGCATAGAAAACTTATTTTCCCTCTGGAATCTGAAGAAACATTTTGTTCAGCACATAGGGGAGCAGCGTCAGCGGAACTTGTTACTAATTTTGAGTGAGATGTACAGAGGATTGCGTATGATTATTAGATTGCACTGAGACACACTAGCTCACTGTTTTATCTCCTCTGCCACTATAGTGAGGCTCTTCTATCATCGCAAAAATGGAAATTGCTAGAAGATTGACAGAACAATCCCTATGTGAGTCTCAGAATACCTCCAGTATAGAATCAAACAATAAAGTGGTATTATCTAAGTCTCTGGGACCATGTCCATTCTCCTTGACATCTCATCAATATCGAAGCTAATATTGCTTAGTGGACAACATGAGATCTCTGTCCTTTATTTGCTTCTTTTTTCATGTTGGCTTGAATAGCCT
Source organism: Ceratotherium simum simum (assembly GCF_057802395.1). Taxonomy (NCBI): domain Eukaryota; kingdom Metazoa; phylum Chordata; class Mammalia; order Perissodactyla; family Rhinocerotidae; genus Ceratotherium; species Ceratotherium simum. Next base: position 10,594,649 of record NC_141935.1, on the reverse strand, counting down.
GAGGTTAAACTGAGGTTAAAACTACATATTATGATAAACACTCCAGATTTCAGCTGCCTTTGTGACTGAAGACTCGTAACACTTCCTCATAATCAACTTAATTGGTCACAGTTCTTTGAACAAAAGCAGCAATACTGGTTAATTAAAAAATAGAAATATGTTCATGGATTAGTGTCATTACACAAATGTTCACTTTTATCTAACAAAACTGAAATTATGCTGTTATAACTTAGGCCATTATTGCAGCATTCACAAAACCAAGTCATAGCATAGAAGATTGAGAAAGTTAGATTAAGAGGAGACCAAAAAAATAATTTTTGATAAAAGGATTCACTGAGTTCAATTTGCTCTGAAATTGTTTTCAATGTCATAATTCTTGCACCCATAAGAAAGGGGCATGGTATCTAGGTCTATGTTCTAACCAGTAACTCACATTCTTTTTTTGAATTACAATATAAAAATATAAAATTATAGATTTTAAGGTTGGCATTCTGATATTTTTAATTGTATAGAGACTCTACTTTAAAGATGCTCAAATTATAGTCACTATTTAAATACTAAATTCTATATAGCAGAGACTGGCCAGCTGTTCATCAAGCCCATTTTCTCTTCTTCACGAATAGCTGGACTTCATTTTCCAACCTCATCACAGTTAGCGGTAGACAAGTGACTGAGTCCTTGAGAATGGGAAGCAAACAGAAGTAATGGGAACTGAAACCGTTTTCTCTGAGAAATATCACCTCTGACTCCACACACAGTCTCTGCCATGCCCTTTTCCCCTCCTATTGACTAATAGATATGAGTAGAACAGTGTATTAGGGTTCTCCAGAGAAACTGAACCAATAGCATGCATATATATGCTATTAGTTCTGTTTACGTGCGTATATACTATATAAAGACAAAGACAGAGACAGAGAGAAGGAGACAGAAAGAGAGAGAGATTTATTATGAGGAATTGGCTCACACAATTATGGAGGCTGGGAAGACTCATGATCTTCCTCTGCAAGCTGGAGACCCAGGAAAGTTGATGTGTAATTCAGTCCAAGTCTGAAGACCTGAGAAAACCAGGGGAGCTGACTGTGTAAATCCCAGTCTGATAGCAGGAGATGAGATGAGATGTCCAGCTCAACCAGTGAGGCAGGAAAAATGGGATGAATTCCTCCCTCCTCCCCATTTTTTTTTTTTTTTGTGAGGAAGATCAGCTCTGAGCTAACGTCTGCTAATCCTCCTCTTTTTGCTGAGGAAGACTGGCCCTGGGCTAACATCCATGGCCATCTTCCTCCACTTTATATGGGACCCTGCCACAGCACGGCCTGACAAGCGATGCATTGGTGCGCACCCAGGATCCGAACCCAAGAACCCCAGGCCAGCGCAGCGGAGTGCACCCTTAACCACATGTGCCACGGGGCCGGCCCCCACCTTTTGTTTTATTCAGGCTCCCAAGAGTCTAGATGATGCCCAACCACACTGGGGAATCCACCAATTCAAATGCTAATCTCATCCGGAAATACCTTCCTAGACACACACAGAAACAATGTTTAATCCCAGCACCTTGTGGCCCATTCAAGTTGACACGTAAAAGTAACCACCACAAGGAACCATTAAAACCATATTTTAAAGACAACAGATCCATAAGATGAAAAGATCCAGGGTCAGCATATTATTACATTTCCTGCCGATTAGAACCACCTGTATTTTTACTTCTGCAAGTCAGAATTAAACTTCTTTTGCATTGAGCCATTACACAAAGTATATTTTATTTTCCTTGAATGTTAAATTTAACATGATTCCTTAATTTATACATTAGTTATCATTAGACTGTATGTGATTTTTCTTTAATAATTTCTTAGAGAAATGTGATAAATAAAACAAAAATAAGTTTGATTAAACTGCTTATTTTAATAGTTGATTTGAATATTCCTTCTCTTTTCACATCTAAGAGCTACAAGTTATGTTTATTTCTAATTCTACAATATCTCCATTGTTATATGAAGAGAATGAGAGGAATACTTTGGATTTTGTAGATATAGATATCAAAATAATTAATTCACATGAAGTGCTCTATTTAAAATATTTCATGGTTGTTAACTTTGTAAACTAAGTCACTTTGTATTGTTATATATGCAATCCTTGTTTTGTAGTGAAAACGATTATAGTAAATGTCCTTTCCTGCTTTCTAAAGAAAGATATCAAAAAACCAAGAGTAGAGACCTGCACAGCACAGTGTATAAACTTCACATTTCCTCCAAAGACTGATGGTGATATTCTTGCTCTTTCAAAGCCCCAACAAGTCTCAAAATACTGGCTCCCAAATAAATACCTCTTGTCACTGGAGGCAGAGATTAGTGACGACTCACAAAATAAATAAAAACACAGCCTTACTGGTGACAGGAAAATACCATCTTATATTACAACAAATAATACTTAAAAAGCATTCCAGTGAGAACATATTTTACTATTTATATTTACTATTTTTTACTATTTATAAAATAGTATACTTTTATATTGCCTTTAGAAATATTTTTGTGGAAAATATTTATTGAATATTTACACCAAAATAAAGAATAGATGAATTAAAAATTTAATCTCAAAACACAATTAAGATTTTTTTCACTGCCATCATTCTGGCTGGACTGATCCGTGAATTGCACTGTCAACTCATTGCGTGCATTCAGTAAATGCTTTTGCATTTAAATGTATATTTTGAATCCAAAAATGTTAGTAATTTATATAGCCTAGAAAAAGAACTTTAGCCTCCATATCTTGGGGAAAATAATGTTGTAAGGGAAAAAATAAGGATACAGACACATTCCCATATCATTTGTCTTGTTTGTTATGCACACATTCATTTTAATATCACATCCTACATATCTCACTTTAAAATTATACATTTTAACAAAGTGTCCACACTAATTAGAAATTATGATTGCCTTTCTTTTTCTCCCTCCAACACCAATTCCTCATGTTTATTATTTGTTTACTATATACAAAAAAGCTTGACAATTTATATTCAGCTAAAACAGAAAAATGCTTGGAGTAGCCTGACTTCATATCAAGGAGCCTCTTCAAGGTATTTATTTTATAATTCTAACAGATATAACTAGAAAATTTATTTAATACATAGCAACTAGAACCTACATAAGCTATTGATTCCAGTATTTGGCATTCAATTTAGGTAAAAATAGTAAATATTAGATCTTATTTTTAAAGACATAAGCATACTGATTTTTAAAACTAATATAAGCTCATGGGAAAAAACAAAAAAATAACCTCAAAAACTAAAAACTGTAGAATTACGAGAAAAATACAAAGAAAAAATAACGCTATAACCCCACAAACTGAAATAATTTTTCTTCACATTTGGTGAACATCATTTCAGGCATATAACCATTATATGTACTATTGATCTCCATGTATCAATTTCATGCATGAAAGTATTTTTAATTGAAATGGAGACGTAGTTTTCCTTTCAATTTAGTAAAATTGCCTGATGTTATAGCTTGCAGTATTTTGCTTGATGCTCTACTTCAGAGGTCAGAAAACTATGGTCCATGGACCAAACCCTGCTAGCCACCTACTAACATGAATAAAGTATTATTGGAACAAAGTCACATTTATTCATTAACCTATTGTCTGTGGTTGCTTTCTCACCACTAAACTTCAGTAGTGACCAGAGACCATTTGTCCAACAGAACATAAAATATTTACTATCCAGCTCTTTACAGAAAAATTTTGTTGGCTCTACTCTACTCTATATTGTACAAAAAAATTACTGTTATTTTCATCTTTCTAATCGCTTTTCCTTTTCCTTATATGTTAATAAGGAAGTGAACTGTGTAGTAGAGATATGCACTTTTTTACTTGGAAAGTACACATAAAATGTATATATTACATTCAGAAACCTAATTGTTATTCTATCAAAGTTTGGTAAATCTTTCCATGATAGGACCAATCTGAGTTGCCACATAGTAGTCCATAGTATGTCTGTATCAAGATTTATTTAATGATTCCATATTGGTGATCACTTAATTTGTTTCCTTTCCTCTCTCCTTTTCCTTAGTTTTTTTTTTAATTTTGTTTTATTACAAGTAATGCTGCAATGAATATCTAACATAGCTTGGTTGACATTAGGGCATTTCTTTAGGGTTCATATCAAGTAGTGTAACTACAGACAGAGTAGATATCCATCATTACATTAGATATCCAATATATCCATCCCAAGCCTGTGTTTGAGGAATTCTCTACCTTTTAAGGTAGATCCTACCTCCCATTACAGAAACTGTAAAAGTCAAATACATACTTTTTTTGCCATCATTGAATCTGTGACTTGGGTAATCAAAAGTGGTTGCTTAGACTCTGAATTAGAAGTTATTGATGAAAAAATAAACAAAAAGAAGGAGGAGGAAGAAAAGGTAAAAAAAAAAAAAAAAGACTCCCAAAAAAGAGGGACTATGTATAATATTTTCCTGTGGAGAACAGAAAGCAATTGAGACAGCAACAAACAATTTCTGTAGTCACATTCGTGGAATTTGTGGAGGTGCACAGACCTTGGCACTGAGAATTTTGTTGGAGCAAGGTGCATTGTTCTTATCTGGTGGCGGCAGCCTTGAGACCCTCCATTAGTCCTGAGGCAAGATGTGAACATTTTTTTCCTGCCTGTCCAGTCTCCAAGTCTGGCTTTCTGGCACTGGCAGGGATTACATGAGACATTTAGTCCTTTGTTTTTGTTGTCAATTAAATTTTTAGTACACTTAAATTAGTCAGATATGATTTTTGTTTCTTGAAATTAGGAACTATGAATGATATAGACATTTTTAACAGAAATGATGGTAGGCACCTGACCCTCAGAGTAATGGTAGAATTTTGAATTGCATGTCTGTCCTGAAAGCCTAGGCTAATAGTAGTGAGGACAGTTAAGGGCCTAGAGACCGCCAGCTCATCATATGCACTGTCCAAATAATTCACTCATTGCCTCAGTCCATTGCGGTAACTCATGGGATCACTAAACGCAAGTGTTTTCTCACTATAAGTAAAGCGTTTGAGTTAAGCAGAACTGGTTTGCCTTCACTATTTTTCCAGCTACAACATACCCAATTCCAAAAGATACTGTATAAATTTACCTGTGAAGAAGAATAGGGACACTTTCTAAGATTCTGAGATTCCCTGTTAGCCGTTCTATAAGTAAGTGTCCTATCTTATGCTATCTACTTAACACTTGCTCCTAGCGATTGTGTGGCCATGTTGGGAATGTGTTGCTGAGAAGATTCTGCCAGTAGCTACATTTGTGGATTATCTCCATTCCTTGGGGTTGTAGTCAGCCATCCACCTCACCTTGTCTCTCTAACCCAAGCAGACAAATTCTCATGTCTCATTTGGGAACAAACATCTCTACTGACTAGGTTTTCTCATAAGTAGAACAGAAAATAACAAATCCATCTGTTTCTCCTTCTTGGATAATCCCAAACATTCACCTGAAAATGGCCCCAGTAGTCCTCCTGTTGCCCATGAACATTTATAGCAATCCTTTCTTACCCTACTACAGGCTGTGAATTCCTCATTAGAGCCAATTAAATCTGCCCTGAACCTTTCTGTGATTTCTCTTAATTTCCAGACATTCTTCTGATATTTCAGAACTGTTCATGAAGTTGTTCTATATTCTTAGATTTGGGAGAGAAGAGAGACCCAAGGCTATGGACAGCCTCTGACTCTTGATCCCATATCTGAAGTTAGGCTATGAGATGTTTTGACATATATCAATGTATGGTGTTTGTTATTCTTTCCTTCCTTTTAATCTTTGTAAATACAAAGCTTTACTACGTCTGGTTCTTCCAGAGAGGTTACTTGTTCTTTACGTTGGTGGAATTATTTCTGGAATTATTTTGGTGTTAATTCCAGAGAAAATACTACTGTTTGTTTATTCTATAAAGAATTCAATATTATTTTTCTTATTTACATTCTATAGTTATAATTATGAAAATGCCTTTTTTAACTTCCATATGGTAGAAGTCATATGTGCTATATGTTTTAGCAGTTCTGCTTCAAAATTGTATTTTACCACAAATACTGGATCTATTTTCTATAGTGAATGCTTGCTTTAATTATAATCATATTATTAATCAATACAGTAAAAGTTATTGTAAATATTCACTGCAATCGTTGGCTTATCTGACCGCGTAAAAAGTCAAAATGTCGTTTAGCACAATGTATTCTAAACCAACCAAATTTATAAATAGAGTATTTTCAGAAAATATAAAATATTAATAAAACATTAGAGGGCCAAGATATTTAATCAGAGAAATTGAGGAATGATTTTTAATTGAGGCATTATTATTATAGCTTCTGGGCAAACACAAGGTAGTTAGGATGATGTATATGCCTTTGTAAAATGAAATTATACTTATGTTAACTTGTCAGACTTCTTAGAAAAAAATTAGTGAGTGTGATGAATATAATTTTCTTGTCATTTGAAAGTCTTTTTTTAAGTTATCATAGTTAAAAGATAGTTAAAAGAATCATAAGTGTAACTGAATTGGCCTAGAAATAAAGAACATTATCATTAATTTTCCATGCAGTATAGTGCTTGTGTGTTATATAGATGCCATATAATGTTAAGTTATAGTGTATACACTCTAGATCGTAAAATAATCACAAGTTCTATGGCTTAAGTAACTAAAATAACACTCCCTATAACAGCTTTATTACATCTTTATTTTTAAATGATTTGTTCACATAATTATATATACTTTCAAAGAACGGTTCTGATGTAAAAATGTATTTACCACTGTTCCTCAAGCTTAAAATAGAGTATCAAATACTTCTTTAAAGTCCAACTTTGTCTATCTGATATGTCAGCATCCTTTCCCCCTTCCTCCAATACTTTGTTCTACTTGTATTGAAGTATCTTGTCTAATCTTTTTATTACTAAATAAAAAAGAATTACTAGAAGTATTACTAAAAGTATTACTGTATGCTATACACGCAGAGTATTAAATAAATATTCAGTATCTAAAATCTAATTTTATTGAAATACACAAAACCAAGACAAGAGTGTACCATACTAAATGATGAAAGCTATGGACTCTGTAAAAATAAAAATTTTTAAATGCATATACACACTTTTTGTTAACCAATATGAGAGGACTCATCGGTTCCCAACTGTCTCTTTTCATGAAGATCTGTTCCAAGGAAATTTCAAGTTAAAAACATCTACTCTTGGGGGCTGGCCCTGTGGGATAGTGGTTAAGTTCGCACACTCCGCTTTGGAGGCCCGGGGTGCATGGGTTTGGATCCCGGGCGCAGACCTGCACACACTGCTCATCAAGCCATGTTGTGGCAGCGTGCCACATACAAAATAGAGGAAGATTGGAACAGATGTTGGCTCAGGACCAATCTTCCTCACCTCCCCTCCCCCAAAAAAAGTCTACTCTTGTACATTCCTCAAAATTCTTTCTTCATTTTCTTATAAATAAAAATAGAGACACTTCAAGTTCTGACCAAGAAATTCTCCCAGACTTCCCCCTCACCAGAAAAACAAAATAAAACAAACAAAAACAACAAAAAACCTATAAAAGCTAGACATGTTTAAAAACACAAACAAAAACCAAAATCTCTGATGACATTGAAGTACAACTACAACAGGCAAGACTTGAACAGCTACCACCTATGAGAGACTGAGATCCTGTAAGCACTTTATTCACCACTGGCTTTTCCTAGAGGATATTGACAAACTCTTTGAATAGAGTCCAAACAGAAATGACATTCACGTGGGCTGAGGTGGCAGGGTCTGTATCTTCACAATGCCAAAGAATGTGGGACTTGAGGACCAAAATCCCAGGCAAGAGGAAACCTCAATGAGTGAGCCCATATTCTGTGAACAATTTTCCCTCGAGGCTGTAAAAATTCTATAAATTTCAAAGAAAAATATCTGGCATCCAATCAAATGTTTTAAAATGCTGAAAATTAGAACCAAATTTCCAAAGAAGAAAATGGACAATAGAAAGAGATCCATAGGCATGACTATAAAATAACTAGTATGAATATGTATAAGAAAATATTGGAAAAGGTGGAGATTTTCCAAGAAACAAGTAGATACAAAAGAATCAAACAAAATTTAAACTAAAAATATTTTTAAAACTATAATTAAGAATTCTATGTATAACTTAAATAAAAGGTTAAGGACAGAAGGAGAGAGAACAGTAAATGGGGAGTAAGGTAAGTAAAAGTATTCAGATTGAAACCCAAGGAGAGTAAAGAATGGAAAATAGGGAAAAGAGTATGAGAGATATACAAGACATTGTGAAAAGCTCTAACATACATGTAATTGGAGTCCCAAAGGGATAACACAAAGGAAATAGGAAAGTAGAAATATTTGAAGAAATAATAACTGAAGAATTTCCCCAAACTGATGAAAGACACCAAAATATATATTTAAGGATTTCTAGAAACTCCAAAAAGGATGAATACAAAGATAATCTGATCTAGGTATATTAGAACTAAACTATTGAAAATGAAGAGGGAGAGAGAGAGAGAAGAACAATATCGTTACAGGAGTAATAATAACATTGGCTACATCTGATACCAATATCTGAAATAAATGTTTTACCAAAAAAAATTCCACAATGTCTCACTTAGTGATAGTGGAGTGTATCTGTAGTGTTTGAAGCAGAGAGGGTGTGGGGAAGAGAAGACAGGAGACAACACCATTGGGGTTTTGCTCTAAGTGAGACAGGTAGACAGTGGAGGATTTTGAGCAGAGTGACTTATTCTGAATTAAACAGTGTAATAATTCTGACTCCTGTGATCTTCATAAAACAAAGAAGTACAAAGACAGAAGCAGAAGGACTGGTTAGACAACCTTTGCTGTAACCCACGCAGGAAGTGATGATCACTGGATCTGAGTTTTAACAGTAGAGTCGAAGAGAAGCTGCTGGGTTCTGGAAATAATTTGAAGACAGAACTCTCAGGATTTGCTGATGTTGCAGGTATAGGGAGTGAGAAAAATGGAGGATTTAAGGAAGATTCTAGATGATAGGGTGGTAAAGGGAAGCGTCATAAATAAAATGATAATTGAAACTTGGCATGAATGCGTAGGTCTTTGATCACAGTTGAGAAAAAAATGTCAACTGTGCAGCTTCCAATTTGTCGGAGACAATTTAACATTTGTTTCAGCTAATTTCAACTCAATTAAAATATCTCTAATCTAAAGAATCTCGGGTAAGATCGGTAAGTGTCAGTTCCCGATAAAAGCTTTTTGGTGTAATTCACAGTGATTTAGAATATGAATTTCTCTAAAACTTTGGTTAAAAAAACTGTCACTTTGAATTGTACAATATCAACAAAACTACAGAGGGGGATCAACTTAAGCTGTCAGCTCATAGCTAAATACGATCAACAAAAATTATGTGAGTTTTGGCATATAACTCAGAAAGATTGCAAATAATTGGTTGATATTTCTATAATATTAAAAACAATTTCTATCTATTTAAATAAAAAAATTTACAGCAATTAAATTAATTTAAAAAATGGAACAGAATTGGTAATAATCTCTCATTTTGCCAATAAGCAATGGTCATCCACAGATATATGAATTAATTCAGAATAATCAATCTCACATATTTCAGTGACATGTCTTTTCAAAATATTCTTATTTTTATGTGTAACAACTACTTATCAAAATTATTATTATACATATTTTTTGAAAATTGTATGTTGGTATAACTAATTGCATACAATTGTATACTGGTACGACTAATACCAGTTACTAATAGAGTATACAATATGTCAATAGTTTATGAACAGTTTGTAAATAGTTTAACACTCAAAATGGTCTCATTAGGAATGAGTGGAATGGAAATTTGAGACCAAGAAGAAAAAGAAACCACGTGAATTTCCAAATGTTAAAAAAAGTTTTATATGTACCTTTTAAATAAATATTGTTGGGCTTGAAATCCATATGTTATTTATTCCATTGGATTCATTTAAAGATTCATAATACCATATCCATTTTAAAATGCCATCACATACAATATATATGAAATTACATCCCTTGTACCATTGAAACTTACTATAAACACTGTATGTACCATCTTAAATTTTATAGTATAGTACATAATTTTTCAAAATTACTTTAGAGGAAATAAGAAAACATGTTTGAAGATCACTGTGCGGGAGGCTTTAATTAATAACAGTTAAAGTTTGTGATTTTAGAGCTTTAATTTATAGTGAATCGGTATTTTTTTTCTATCTTCCTAGGATAGTGCATTGCAAGATTTCAGAAGCCGAAATTTTTAAAAAGGTGCTGATGTGTTAGGAACTATTGAAATGAAGAGTAAAGGATAACATATTAACGTAGACAGAGATTTTGTTTTGGCTAGGACCAGAGTATACATTTTATGTATTGAGGTATTATCACGCCAGGAAATTAAAGTTAGGTACACTAGATTGAATTGAAAAATTGGAAATACATATTTTGGAGTTATATGCGTTTTTTTGCAAAGTGGAAGATGCTGATTTTCTCTTTTTTAGACTTGATTGAAATGGCGATTGACATATTTTTTCAAAATACGAATCCCAAGATAAAAGATCTAACGAAATAGTCAAGCCTCCTTTCTAAACAGTAAGCATCTCTTTAAAGCAGAGATAATGCAGTGGATTCTGATATGATCTGTGGGTGGGCCAATTTGAACTGAACAGCTTAGCTAGAGGTGATGTAGGCAAACTGCTGGGTTTATATTTCCAAATATACTCAGTGGTCAAGGAAATAATCTGCAAAATGTTTTATGTACTATTTGCTGTACTCTCTGAAAACAATGCTATAAATAATTCTTTTAGAGGTGCATATAAAACCATGAGTATTAAATGATGTTCCAACTCTATGAATCTCACATCGGGTAGTGGCTTGTTTGTATGAAAATTCTTCTTTGATAAATATAACTTATTTTTGTTTATATTGATTCAGATTATTACTTAAAATTTTCTACTTGTTATACATGACCCTCAAAATTTAGAATATTTTCCTTGATGTATAATTATTTGAAATATAATTTTTACAAAATGCTGTCTTGGCTCAGTGTTTTAGGTCCCGGCTGGAGGTCTGTCCATCAGTTCCCTTTTTGAGCAACTGATTATGTCCAAGCACAGACCACTTGCCATGTTGGGTTCCCACACTCTGAGCCACTTGGCACTCACCTAATTACCCCAGGGCCAGGAACCAGCCACCTAGGGACAGCCCCTGTGACCCTGAGCCAGTGAAATTATTCAAATTAGCCAATCCACAAGGAGAAACATCTAGCTAACACACTGCTTGCCCTACATAAGCTGCCCCCCACTACAGCTCCAACTGGTTGTTACTCTGTCCCCAAGTGCAACCCCTATGTGGCCCTGCTAACCGTCTTCTCTCCTTTGGAACTGTAGGTAACAAAGAGTCTGCCTTTCATTTACCCGAGTGCCAGTGTGCTATGTCCCACCATCAAAAGAATTGCTGAATCTCTCAAACCCATGTAGAATTTTATAAAAAACTGCTGAAGTGGTTATAACATTTTACGTTCTCACCAACAGTGTTTGAGAGTTCTAGTTTCTCAGCATCTCCACCTACACTCAGTATTATCAGTCTATGATTATAGACATCTTAGTGAAGATATAGTTGTATCACAGTGTGGTTTTTATTGGCATCTCCCTAGTGATTACAGATGCTGAGCAACTTCTCATATGATTATTAGCCATTTTAATACCCTCTTTTGTAAAGTGTCCATTCAAACCTTTTACTAACTTTTTTGGGTTGATTTTCCTTCATTATTGAATTTTAAGAATTCTTTACATACAGTTGTGCTGCATAACGATGTTTCAGTCGATGACAGAACTCATATAGGATGGTGGTCCTATCAGATTAGTACCATATATCCTAGGCGTGTAGTAAGATATACCATCTAGGTTTGTGTAAGTACACTCTACGATGTTTGCACAACAACAAAATCTCCTAAGGATGAATTTCTCAGAACATGTCCCCATCATTAAGCAACTCATGACAGTACTCTAGTGGAAGTCGTTAGTCAGATGCTTGTATGGAAAATATTTTTTTCATTCTAAAGATTGCCTTTTCATTTTATTAATGGTGTTTTCCAAAGAAAAAGTTTTCAATTGAAAGTACAATTTACAACTTTTAAATAAAATTCATGCTTTTGGTATCTTATCTAAGGAAACTTCGCCTGCTCCAAGATTGTAAAGTATTTCTTCTATAATTTGTCTAGGTATTTTATAGTTTCAGTGTTTATGTTTAGGTCTGTGATTCATTTCAAGTTAACTTTTGTATATAATGAGAAAGGGTCAAGCTTACTTTTTTCTTATCCATATACAGTTGTTCCGTTGCCATTCGTTGAAAATACTTTCGTTTCCCTCATTGAATTGCAATCACAACTTTTTCAAAGATCAATTAACTATATATATTTGGGCCTATTTGTGTACTTCCAATTTTGTTCTATTGATCTTTATGTCTGTCCATCCATGAATACCAAACTCTCTTCATGAATGTTGGCTTAAATTAGATCGTAGCGTTTGTAGTGTAATCCTCCATTTTTTCTCTCTCTTTTTAAAAATCTCTTTGGCTATTCTAGGTCCCTTATTTTTCTACATGAATTATAAAATCAGCTTGTTAATTCCTACAACAAATCTTGCTAGGATTTCCATTTGGGTGGCATTAAATCTAGAGATCAATTTAGAGATAATAAATGTTTTAACAACATTGAGCTCGCCATTGGGTAGACAAGCTATAGCTATTGATTTGATTTGGTCTCATTTAATTTCTCTCATCAATGATTTGTAATTGTCAACAAACAAGCCTTACACATATTTTATTAAATTTATTCCTATTTTTGATATGGATGCTGTTGTAAATTGAATGTATTTTTATTTCACTTTCTAATTGTTCTTTTGTACTATATAGAAATACAGTAGCTATTTTTTCATAGTGATTTTCTATCTTGCAACCTTCCTAAGTTCGCTACTTAGATTTTTCTAAATTCGAATTTACATCATCTGAAAATAGGGCCAATGTTATTTTTTTTCTCTTACAATTTATCTTCTATTTCTATTTTTTGCCTTTTGTACTAGATAGAATCATCAACAGATTGTTAAATAAAAGAAAGAATAATACATATCAATTTCTTGTTCTTGATCTTAGCAGGGAACCATTTAATTTTTCATCATTGTGTATGATGTTAGCACTGGATTTTTTTTTGTTTTAGGTGATCTTTATCAGGTTCAGGGAGTTTCCTTTGATTACTAGATTACTATTTTGGGTTTTTTGGGTTTTGTGGGTTTTTTGTGGTAGATTAGCCCTGAGTTAACATCTGTTGCCTATCCTCCTCTTTTTTACTGAGGAAGATTGGCCTGGGCTGACACTTGTGCCCATCTTCCTCTACTTCATATGTGGGACGCCTGCCACAGCATGGCTTGATGAGTGGTGCCCAAGTCTGCGCCTGGGATCTGAACCTGAGAACCCCGGGCTGCCAAAGTGGAGCACAGGAACTTAACCGCTATGCCATCAGGCCAGCCCCAGTATTTTGTTTTTTAATGATCAAGCGCTGAATTTGGTCCTTTTTTCCCAAAATCTATTGAGATGATCATATGTCTTATTTTCCTTTACTCTATTAAAGTAACATATTTCGTTAATAGATTTTCAAATGTTAAATCAACCTTGTATTCTGTGAGAAAAGCCCACTAGTCATAGTTAGATATTGGTCTATTTAATATTTTGTAACAATTTCTTATATCTTTGTTGTAAGGAATATTGGTTTGTAGTTTTATTTTTTCTTGTGATATCTGTGCCTGGCTTTGGTATCAGGATAATACTGGCCTCATGAAATGAGTCAAAAAGTATTTCTTCTTTGTCTAATATCTGAACGCATTTATGTAGAATCATTATTATTTTTTTGTAATGTTTGACAGAATTTGCCAGAGAGCAATTTGGACTTGGATATTTATTAGCAGTTCTAATTCTATACCTTAATTTGATTTATGGCTAGTTATATTTTCTAATATTTTTTTAGTCAGTTTTGGTTATTTGGATTTTTTAAGGAATTTGACCATTTTATCTAAGCTGTCAAAATATAATATTGTTCATAATGTTTACTTATCGTTTCCAACTATGTTTGTGGATTTGTCTATTTATCACTTTAATTCTGTCAGTTTTTTCTTTATATGTTTTTAAACTCTGTTATTGGGCACAAATACATTTATATTTGTTGTATTTTCCTTATGAATTTATCCTTTGATAAGTATGTAATTTCCCTCTTTGTCTCTAGTAATACTCCGTGCCTTGAAATGTATTTTTTCTGTTATTGATATTGTCATTGCCACTTTCTTATGTACTTAGTTTGCCTGATATGTCTCTTTTCTTCCATGTACTTGAAATCTATACGTCTTGTATTTTTGTGCATCTAGTGTAGACAGCATATATTAATTCTATTAAAAGTTTTCAATCAATTCTAACAATTTCTCTTTTTAAAAATATTTGGAGTATTTAATTTATTCACATTTAATAATTTCACGCAATTATTGATATGGTTGGATTAAGGTCTGCCATTTTGTTATTTTCAATTTAATTACTTCAGGTAAAATATATGAAACTTGCCACAGTATATTTTAATTTATCCCCACACTGTTCTTAATGCTATTGCTGTTGTATATATTGCATCTCTCTCTCTCTCCCTCTTGTTCTCTCTCTCTGTTATAAGCCCATCAATCTATTTGTCTATCATAAGCCTGTCAATGAGGTGCTACGTTTTTTTCTCTTTAAACTCTCTTTTAAAGAAATTAAGACAAGAAAAAAATATATATTTATAAATATTTAATGATAAAACAGCTATTTACTATTTCCAGTTCTTTTTATATCTTCTGTAGATATAAGTTGCCATCCAGTTTCATTTACTCTCAGCCTGAAATCTCTTTACTATTTCTTCTAGTGCATATTTGCTCTTGGCAACTTCTCAGTTTTTACTCATCTGAAACTATCCTTTTCACCTCTACATTTTTTCGGGATTATATTGCTGGATACAGAACTCTTGACTGATTTTGTTTTTTTTCATTTAGCACTTTGAATATGTTCTTCTATTTTAGTTTCCATAATTTCTGATATAAAGTTATCCATTAATCTCATCACGATTTCACTGAATGTAGCATGCTGCTTTTCTCTGACTGGTTTCAAGACGTGACTAGGAGTGATATTCTTTGTTTATTCTGTTTAGAGTTCATTGAGCTTATTTGATCTGTAAGTTAGTGTTTCCCAGCAAATCTGAAAGTTTTCAGCCACTACTCTTTTAAACAGCATTTCTATGTCCTTGTCTCTTTTTCCT
Source organism: Ceratotherium simum simum (assembly GCF_057802395.1). Classification (NCBI taxonomy): domain Eukaryota; kingdom Metazoa; phylum Chordata; class Mammalia; order Perissodactyla; family Rhinocerotidae; genus Ceratotherium; species Ceratotherium simum. The sequence continues at coordinate 10,579,302 of NC_141935.1, read as the reverse complement.
TGCCTTTTGGGATTCCACCAACAAATAGAAACCTCCGGTTTCTGAGGCTATGTTCAATTTCTTCACTTTTTTTCCTCTCAGTTGTTTAGACTGTTTAATTTATACTGATGTATCTTCAAATTCAATGCCTCTTCTGCTCCTTGATCAATTGTTGAACCTAATGATTTATCTTAATTTCAGTTACTGTACTTTTTAGTCCTATGATTGAGCTTTTTGTTTGTCTCCATTAATCTTTTGAAACTCATTTGTTCTTCATTCATTAATACCATGCTTTTGCTTAAACTTTTGTAGAACTATATAATAGCTGCTTTAAAATTTTTGCTTAATTCACCGTCTATGCTCACGTGGATTTTTTTCTTTCCTTTTTTTTAAAAACTAACACTACTCCAACATTATGTTTAACATTATGAAAAATGTAAAATTATGTTCAAGTAAAATAAATTATAATTTTGATAAGCTTTTTGATATAAACAGTATTTATGTTCTGTAAAGTTTCAGCTTAAACATAATTTCCAAGATCCTTAGTTAACTAAAAAATCGTGGACTACTTTAAATAGAGTTAATTATTGGATCATCTTTGGTTATGTGGATAATTTCTAAGTAAAACAGAATATTGAAACCCAAGTACAGATTTAATATATGTACTGTGGCTTCTTTAATATATTATAGAGTAGCTGTAGTTTGGGATCATGTTATTAAATGAGCTCATTCTTGCCACTTTAAGAATGCACAAAACTAATATGTGTGGCTTTAGGGATTAAACTTTGCTAGTTTGTTTGCTAAAGTCCTTGTATGATAGGTAATTATTGATTACCTACCTCTTAGCAAAATAGAAATTTGTCTATTTGGTAAAGGATATATTAAGTGTGAGTAATTGAGATTATACCAGGAGCATGAGCATCAGAGATATACAACTGTGTATGCAAGGTAATGGGATGTGATTTTGTTTTTCCAGGAAAATGAAAGCAGTTTTGTCCTGAAAGAAAGTGTCATCTTGTTCCAGAATAAGAAAAAGCATAGAGGAGAACAAAATTTTAGTTTGTATAGCAAATTGTAGATGTTTTGAGAGAATTGAATTTTATTAATTTCTTTCTTTTTCAGCTTTATTGAAGTGTAATTTATAAAATTATAAAATATTTAAAGGGTACACCATGATGATTTGATACATGAATAGGCTGTGAAAGGATTCCCACCATCTAGTCAATTAACACATCTATCACCTCACATATTTCTCTCTCTTTTTTCTTTTTTTTGGTGAGAACATTTATATTCTACTTTTGCAGCAAATTTCAATTATACAATACAGTGTTACCAACTATAGTCACCATGATTTACATTAGATCCTGAGATCTATTTCATCTTATAGTTGAGAGTTTGTACCCTTTGACCAACCTCTCCCTATTTCCCCCACTCCCCAGCCCCTGAAAACCCCTTTTCTAGTCTCTGTTTCTATAACTTTGACTGATTTTTTTAAGATTTCACATATAAATGATACTATGTGGTATTTGTCTTTCTCTGTTTGGCTTGTTTCACTTAGCGTAATGCTGTTAAGGTCCTTCCATGTTGTCACGAATTCAGGACTTCCTTCTTTCTCACAGCTGAGTAATATTCCACTGTATATATATGCCACATCTTCTTTATCCATTCATCCTTGATGGACACTTAGATGGTTTCCAAATCTTGGCTATTATGAATAATGCTGCAGTGAACACGGGAGTGCATATATCTCTTTGATATCCTGTTTTCATTTCCATTGGATATGTACACAGGAGAGGAATTGCTGGATCATATGGTAGTTCTGTTTTTAACTTTTTGAGGAAACTCCGTACTGTTTTCCATAGTGGCTGCACCAATTTACACTCCCACCAACAGTGCACAAGTGTTCTCTTTTCTCCACATCCTCTCCAACACTTGTTATCTGTTTTCTTTTGAATGAGAGCCATTCTAACAGGTGTGAGGCAATATCTCATTGTGATTTTGATTTGCACTTGCTTAATGATTAATGATGTTGAACACCTGTTCTTGTAGCTGTTGGTCATTTGTATATCTTGTTCAGAAATTGTCTATTCCGTTCCTCTGTCCATTTTTAATCAGGTTTTTTTTCTATTGAGTTACATAAGTTCTTTATATATTTTGGTCATTAACCATTATGAGATATATGATTTGCAAATATTTTCTCCAATTACATAGGCTACTTTTCCATTTTGTTGATGGTTTTTGCTGAGCAGAAGCTTTTTAGTTTGATATAGTTCCACTTAGTTATTTTTGTTTTTGTTGCCTTTGCTTTTGGTGTCAAATTCAAAAACTCATTGCCAAGGCCGATGTCAAGGAGCTTATCCCTTGTATTTTCTTCTAGGAGTTTCATGGTTTCAGGTCTTACATTCAAGTCATTAATCCGCTTTGAGTTGATTTTTGTGTATTTTATCAGACAGGGGTCCAGTTGTTCATTCATTGATATCATATTTTTGTTTAAAGTTTTATATGAATATATAATACCTGCTTTAAACTTTTGCTTAATTCACCATCTATGCCCCTTTGGGTTTATTTGTTATTGACTAGGTCACAATTTCCCATGTTTGTGTGCGTTTTTCTTTTTTTTTTTTTTGCATGTTGAGTTATTTTTAGTTGAGAACTGGGCAGTGCTGAGATAAGATTGCTGCTGCTCCATATTCTGTTGTGTTCTTTTTGGGATATTCTGTCGCTGAAGTTGTTGATGTTGTAGTAGGCAGTTAACTTGCCTGGACTCAAACTGCAAATGTTGTCTCCCTCCTGGTATGCAGCAACTGATATACCTTTTCTACTACTAGAGTTTCCTACTGCTGTCTTTTAACCAGGCCCCCTGGTGCTCTCCACTGTCTAGGCATAATTTGGCTTTCAGCCAAGGATTTTTTCAGAGATGTGTCTCCCTCTCTCTGTGATTTTCTTGAATCTATAGATTCTGCTCCAATTTATACGTGCTTTATTGCCTTCAAATATTCTTACATCTGAGGCATCAAACATGGAAAGCTTTAACTTCTGCCACTTGAACTGCTCATGGCTAAGGAATGCACTCAGCTGAAAATAAAAATGATAACAACAACAAAAAGCAAAGAGCTATGTCTAGCCTTATCTAGCTCTAATATTTAAGAGAAAATCCTCTCTTGCCTCTGGTTGCATTAACACTGGATCCTCTTGTATATATGCATGTGTGTGTGCATGTAAATATATATTTAATATTTATGTAACTATGTATTATTTGTGTTAAAATAAATAAGTAGTTTTTATTTTATATTTGTATTTCTATTTTTATTTAAATAAATTATATTTTTAATATTTATCCCTACTTATTTTATCTACATACTATAGGAATTATTAAAATATATAAATATGAGAAAGTTATATGTTTAGCCAGCATGGATAATATTGATGTCACCTCTTCAGATGATGACACTAGGGGGCAAGGACAGGTTTGAACATTGTGCTTTTAAGATACCTACAAAGAATCCAAGAGGCCATGTCAACTAGACATTTAAATATCTAGGCTTGGGGCCGGCCCCATGGTTTAGTGGTTAAGTGCACACGCTCCGCTGCTGGCGGCCCAGGTTCAGATCCCGGGAGCACACTGGCGCACCGCTCCTCAGGCCACGCTGTGGCGGTGTCCCATATAAAGTGGAGGAAGATGGGCACAGATGTCAGCCCAGGGCCAGTCTTCCTCAGCAAAAAAGAGGAGGATTGGCATGGATGTTAGCTCAGGGTTGATCTTCCTCACAAAAAAATAAATAAATATCTAGGCTTGGAGCTCAGAGGAGAGACCCATGTTAAGATACAAGTCTGTGACTCGTGCAGGCTGGTAGGCAGCTGGCAAGCACTAGTGGAGCCTTCCCTGCAGTTCCTCTGCTGTCTGCTCTGCTTGGCAATACGCATGCCAGTTGTTTCTGTGAATGTGTTAAAGAGGATAAGTCCCTTTTTCTCCCTCTCTATTTCTCTTTCCCTTCCTCTCTCCTCTATCTTCCTCCATCACAAACTCTGCCTCCCCTCATTTTGCTGTTGTCATTCCCTCCTTTTCTCCTCATTCTTTCTGTCCCTCCTTTTCTTTCTCTTTTCCTCTTTCCCTCTTTTTCTTTTTTGAAATCCATGTTAAGCTAGCAATTTCTGCTCCTGTCTGTCGATTGTGCTGAAGTTCTATCGTCCAGCTCTCTCATTCTTATCTATAATGTACCTCTTCTTTCTCCCCTCTTTTTCCCCACATATCTGTGGTTTTTTCCTTTTTCCACAGCTGACTGTATCTCTTCTTTCTTCCTTTTTTCAAAAACAAATCTCTTCGAACTTTTTGGAACCTATAAATAAACTATATTTTAGTTTCCTCATCCTAATTTTAACAAGCAGGTGAGTTGAATGTTTACAATTCCTCCAAAGAAACAGTTAACATAATTCATTCTGCCTTGGAAATTTTCCTGTGGTCAATGGCTGCTGATTAAAGCCGTCAGGAGGAGCCCTCAGCTGGTATCATTGGTTGTTAATTTCATTAGTGCTGGTACATCTAATTCCAATCTGTTGCCCCACGCATTTTCCCATTGATTATGTCATTTGTCCCCTTTTCACCTCCTTTTGGAAGTTCACAGATTACATATGAAGTGAGGTCCAAAGCATCTCACAGACTACTCTGATTAAACTGTGAAAACCCAACAGAGACAACGTAATTGATTGTTAATTACTAAATTACTAACACAGTTGATGGTTGATTTCCTTACATTAAATCTTCCTCTGGACTCTGTAACAGCACAGGTAAATAGCCATCTTCTGTCTTATCTTTTTTTTTTAAATAAATAACTGGAAGTTTCCATTCAGTGGACATATACAGAATAAATGTTTGTGGTGTGCAAGACACTCTGCTTGCCGTAGCACAGAGATAAATAGATCACAGTCCTGTCCTTCAGGTTCACCTAGTCTGTGAAGACTCCTGTAATAGGAATATAGATGGGGTCTATATAGGCAATAAATAACAATAATTACAACACATCCTGTCTTCAATAAAGTCTTGGTTATACTTCGGGAAATATAAGCAGTGTTCTAGAGTTCAGGAGAATAATCTTGGTTACCATATCTTTACAAATACTATACCATACATATCCTTATTCACAGAATCATTTATAGACTGTTCAGTTAAGCATCACCATTTAGACTTATAGTATGAGCATTATTTATTTGACAGTATATATATGTTATTTTATAGAATATCTGAAATTATGCCAAAGAACAAGCTATTTCTCAAAGAACTCTATGAGTGTAAATAAATAGCAAACGATGCTTGAGTATTTTGTAGATGAGTCCCTGTACATATTTTTGCTTGTGTTGTTATTTTGTAAAGAGTATTTCCTGAGGTTATGATATCTGGTAATTATTACTACACCATTTAGGCTTGATAAAAATAATTCTAGAGGGCCGGCCCCATGGCTTAGCAGTTAAGCGCACGTGCTCCGCTACTGGCGGCCTGGGTTCGGATCCCAGGCATGCACTGAAGCACTGCTTCTCCGACCATGCTGAGGCCGGGTCCCACATACAGCAACTAGAAGGATGTGCAACTATGACATACAACTATCTACTGGGGCTTTGGGGAAGAAAAAAAGGAGGAGGATTGGCAATAGATGTTAGCTCAGAGCCGGTCTTCCTCAGTAAAAACAGGAGGCTTAGCATGGATGATATCTCAGGGCTGATCTTCTTCAAAAAAAAATAATAATAATTCTAGAAAGCCAAGAATTTTTCATTTCTATCTAGTTTTAGAATGAAGGTAGTACCCTGTCTTCTAAGAGATATGCAAATGAAACAAAAATCTCAAAGTACCCAGAGAAAACTGTCAATTATTAATTAAACCTTTTTTGAATGTGTTTAAGTTCTATGTGGACACTTCTATTTAAGGGGAAAAAAAAAATTTGTTTTCTTCCAATTTGTTCCATTTCTCATTTTTGTTTGTTTGTTTGTGTCTACCAGAATGCTTATGGATATAATTTATAAGTGCTTGCCTAAAGATCTCATATATATCCAAGATTGAGTTAGAGCCTGAAATAAAGACCATGTTAATTTTAGAGCAAGAAAACACAGATTTTGTTCGGAATTATGCATTATATTTCCTTTTAAATAGTATGTAACATACACAGAGCACGTGACTGAAAAGGATTTTAAAATACTCAATTATCCTCAAAACAACCCAAAGAAGTCAGCTCAGAGTAATCAGAAAGAGCTCCTAGATCTTTTGTTTCTAGTTCTAGTGTTCTGTCTTTATTGACTTTTTCAATTTAATATTAAAGTCCATGTCTTCGTTGTTAATATTTGAAACTGGTATGGATATGACATAGGCATGCATACACAGATATCTTTATCAACTAAAGAATAGTTGAAAGCTCACGAAACTTCTTCAAGTCAGCTTGTATATATGGGAGATAGAAATAAGCAGATTTGAATAGTTTAAGTGACAGAGACATTAAAAATTAGTATTGTACTTATTTTAAAACTGCCTAAAGTGCAGCATTAACTATACACCCAAAGGTAAGTCAATAATTTAACATCAGCCCAAACTTCTGAGATTCTGTAGTTGACACACACTTATGGTAAAACAGAAAAATCAAAATCAAAATATAAATTAAAAAAATTCAGGTAACACATAGTTTGCCAAACATGGTTCTGACCAGTCTAAAAATAATCAAACCCAGAGGGAAGAGGCACCGTATAAATGGAAGATTATTTAGAAAGGCGCATTCCAGTAGGACTAAGGAGGAAAATAAAATAAATGGAAAAGGAAGTAATCAAGACTCTAATAGCTGAGCAAACTAATAACCCAGGATGCCCCTGTGACTCATTAGAGTAAACAAGAGGAAATGAAAACCTGTATATAGATAGTCCAGTCAACGTTTTTAATCTGTGGAAATTAAAGCTAGAGAGAATATTGTAAAATAAATTCAGAGAAAGTCCTGACATACCATTTTAGGTTTTAACATTTTCAATTTTATTACACCCATTTCCCCTGTTCTCTCTCTTCTATCACCTAACACTAATATACAAAAGCAAAATGAGAAAGAAAGAATTATGAAATCAACATTTATGGAAAAAATAATCTCCAAATATATATTTTGCTGTTAGCCTTATATTTTTGTCAGTCCTTCTGGGCATTGTACACATTCATCTAACACTCATTGTTGCTAAATCTCAACTCATTATCTCCATGTCACCATATATCATCATATGTTTTTTGTTGTGGTAATGACAAAAATCTTCAGTGAAATAGCCTTAATTTTAAATAAATGGTTGGTATCTCATTTTCTTCCATTTTTATAATCAATTATTTATACATTTTTTCAATTATTTCTTCGAAATATGTAGTCTACCTATCATCCTCCTATTTCTTTCCTTTACCCTAGCTCTAAACATTACATATTTAGATTTTATTTTGAATAAGCTCCAAGTACATTTTGACATATTAAGAGTTCTCAAAATATGTTTGATTTAAGGATATGTGAACTGGATTATGAACCACATAATAATTGATTTTGTATGATTCCAAAATCTTATTCTAATATATCCCTACAATGCTTAGCATTGTTTCTGTTTTGTAAACACTTAAGATTGAATGAATTAATATGGAAAATGCAATTTTACAACTATATAAACGTGCTAAAAAATTCTAGTGTCAAGACTTTGTATTATACAGATGTGTGTCTGCACAGGACACACATTTAGAAAAACATAGACAATATGAACCATCAAGAATGCAAAAGCACTCTAGAACTGTTCAAGTTCATTTCAAGCTTGAACACATTTACTTTCCTGAAATTAATGAGGCTATGCTAACATTTTCTTATTCCCCCACCCCTCTTTTAACCCCCCATGCCTATTGCTTCCTCTGCCTACGTTTTGAACTTTGATTCTTCCTCATCTCTTGGCAATTTCATTCGGATTCCTTATAACTGACCTTGGCTGTTTCCCTCTATTCTTCCCTTTGTCACTGCTACTTTATATCATGTTCCTCCCTCTAATTCCATTACTGATCTCATTTGGAAGTTTTTTGTTTGATTATTTTATTATACTTTGCACCACTATATGCGAGAAAAATAATATCAGAAACAAATGAAATGAGAGGTAGGTGGGAAATGTGTAAATGAACTTATTACAGTGAGAGACATTATATAATTGTGACTATATTTTATGTTTTCACGCATATACCTCAATGGATGGAGCAACACAGCCAGCTCTCTGCAGCCACAGCAGAAGATTCTCTTTGACGCCATTGCTGGAGCACACAAATCTTAGACGACGGAAAACAGCAGCACAGATGGGATTTTCTCGCTCATAGGATATGAGTGATTTTAATGAGGCTTGAAGATTGTCACCTTCATAGATGAATGTATTTACAATTTTTCTTATTTATTCACGTATAGCTAATTCTAAATCAGCTCCTCACATGCTTCTGATACTTTTCTTGATGATACCTTATCTTTACACAATTCTATATATTTATCAAAAAAAATCCTTATTCTGTATTCCTATTTGCTTTTCCTAACGTACTGGAATAAATATTTTATATTGTGAAATTGAATCATTGTGATATTAAGCAACTTACTGAAATAAAATCTCATATCTAGTAAGTCAGGAACAAAATTCAGATGTTCTCATTTTTGGTTCAGTGAATTTTAAAATACTGCACTTTGTTTCTCATTAAAATATTTCAGATTTGCTCTTCCCTTATTGACTATTTGAACTTAAATTTCCAATTTCCAACTTAAATTTCCATATGCTACTTCCTAGACTGAATTCCAGCTGGATTCCTCATGTAGTATGTAGTGCTCAGTAATTTTGACTTGACCCCAAAGAGAGAGAAATTAATATATGTTGAAAGTACAAATGGTCCCTTATTGCCATGGTGCTCTAAAATGAAATATAATATTTTAAATGACAGGATGAGGTCATTTAATAATTTGATACTTCATAATTTTCCTACGAATGTATTATATTTTGTCCCCTTGATTGAGTCACTAACTGGCATTCACGTATGTTTTGTTCTCTTCTGTTTTCTTTCTTTTTAGAAGAGTTCCTGGTACATAGCTGGCACTTGATACATATATGTTTTTAAAAAGAGTAAGTTAAAAAATAAATGCAAGCTAGTGTCGTGGCATAGTGGTTGAGTTTGGTGATCTCTGCTTTGGTGGCCCAGGTTCACAGGTTCGAGTCTCAGGCGTGGACCTACACCACTCGTCAGCCATGGTGTGGTGGCGACCCACATACATAATAGAGAAAGATTGGCACAGATGTTAGCTCAGGTCTAATCTTCCCTAGCAAAAATAAATAAATATGTGCCACTATTTCTCTTGCAATAGAACTTAAAAACAAGTTAGTATTTCAGGGGGCCAGTCCAGTGGTGTAGTGATTAAGTTCACACACTCTGCTTTGGTGGCCCGGGGTTCGCAGGTTTGGTTGCCAAGCATGGACCGATGCACCGCTTGTCAAGCCATGCTGTGGCAGTGTCCCATATAAAGTAGAGGAAGATGGGCATGGAGGTTAGCCCAGGGTCAATCTTCCTCAGCAAAAAAGAGGAGGATTGGTGATGGATGTTAGCTCAGTGCTAATCTTCCTCACAAAAAGTAAATAAACAAATAAATGAATATTTCAGATTAACAAACTGGCACAGTAAAAGGCACAGCAAAGAGGATATAAGTAGTGCTTATAAAATGGAATATATAGGTTTAAAGAGTAAGATAACTGAACAAACTTGGTGAAGATGAAACCAGTCTATATGATGCTCTCTTGTCACTGACAGGTTTTCATTCAAAGACAATTCCCGCTAATGGTTTCAAGATAGTTGCACGTGTCACATCCACATACAACAAGATCCAGAGGCAGCGAAAGGATGCTTGGATGTCTTACATTTCTTTCTTAGGAATAAGACATTCCCAGGAGACCTCTTCCAAGTCCGTCTGGGTATGACTAGACCACATGCTCATAAAGCAGGAAGGCTTCAGAAGCACAGGCCCACGCCAATTCGTAGACATGTCTGCTGTGTTGTCTTCTCCAGACCTCACGCCACTGAGTGGGTAAATGTTAGCGCATGACTCCGTGGTGGCACGCTTCTATTCAGGGTGAGGTCATAGGGGATGAGAATGAGGTTGGCTGCACATTTAATCCTGAAAATATCATACAGTAAATGGAAATATCTTGAGGTTTTAGGCGTGCACACACCTCCTTCTATAATTTTTGGCAACAATAGAATCCCTCCCACCACACCAGGACATATTTCCCAAGAAATATTCAAAGAAAATATTAAAAAATTAATTTTCAAGCCATCTGACTTAGAAATCCTTAGACGTTTGGTTTGTTTTTATGAGGTTTATTGCTAATCAAAAATGAGCAGCAAGATGATTTTAATAGCAAACATATTGTGAATTCAGGTAGGAATCAAGCAGATATTCCTCTGATGTCTACTTTTAAGTAGAAGAGTGTAAGGTTATCAGCAGCTTAGACTTGCTCAAACAAAGGGTCCTTTTCAGTGGATTTATATGAACAAAATATTATTTCAAAATAATATTATTGCAGCTTAGAGATCAAGATTTCATTCTCTGTATTGGAGCGCAAAGAGAATTCAAATTTTTGGAATATTATTTTTTAAAGAAAATAGCAAGCTCTCTATTTTGTCAGAAAATATACACCACTCAGAACTAACAGAAAATGCTCATTCTCACAGATTCACATTGCTTTGCAAGGATGAAGGAAAGAAGGTCAAAACGGTATTAAGATTAAGTCACTGGAAATATATTTTATAGGCAACTTTATTTCCTAGTGTCCTTCAGATTGTCCTAATTTACATAACATTCAGAGACTCTTTGTAAATGATCACACTTCAGAAAAATGTAACATGTATAGAAAAAGTGATAATTTTCCTATCTACAGATCTCTTTGACTACGGAGGAAATAACCATTTCATAAGGAAAATAGGTATAGAATTCTTCAAATCCTTTGGTGGAGGAGGGAGCTTCTTCAAATCACCAGATATGAGATTGATAAATTAATACATAGACAATAGTAATACCTATTTGGCTTACACAGTGTTGAATGTAGGTAAATCACAATGAATTGATGAAGAAGCATCGTTGTACTATGTTTATCAACACAATTTCAATAAGTTAAATTAGCAATGGCCTCCTGAGCAAAATATCACTTCATGAGTATACATTTTAATGACCACAACGTTTACAAAGAATATTTATAAAGTCTCCGAGGACAGAGATTCTATCTCCATCTGTGAATCTTGATTACCTACAACAGTACTTGGCAGGTATAGACACAGTAAACCCTCAGAAGTATTTATTAAATGAAGGGATGTTGAATGAGTTTTCTATCACAAGGCAACACTCTGCAGCAAATAACCTAGTGGAAAGTAAATGAGAGTTAAGTGAATTGGATAATATACTTAATGCAGATTAATTTTAAAATACTTATGGAATTTTTACCCTTATACAACTATTTTTGTTGTGAAATAGAACAGACATATGGAAAGGTGTGTAAAAATAGTTGCACACTTTTAATTTTTATAATGTGAACATCCATAAAACCCTATCCCTTAAAGACATAAAACATTGTCAGTACTCAAGGATCCTCCCTGTGCTTATTCTCAGCAAAATTCCCTCCTTACTAAATTTAACCACTATTTTAATTTACATTGACTGTGTTTTGCATTTTTATTTTAGAGTTTAGTCACTTAAGTATACATTCCTAAATATTGAAGAACAAAAATGTTGATAAGGTTTTACAGGCAAATATATTTGGAATGGTATTATTTATAGTAGTAAGAAATTGAAAACTACCTCTGTTCAATATTAAGAAAAGGGTTAGTAAAATAATGGTATATCCATATGTATTATTGTGTTATTATAAATGATTTTACATTGAAAAATACTTGCATTAATAAGCCAAATAAAAACAGGATTTTATATTTTAGGATTGCAATAATATAACGAAAGCAATGGATAGATGTGACGGTTTTTTGATATGTCACTTTGGCTAGATTACTGTCCCCAGTTTTTTTTTTTTTACTTTTTGTTGCCGTGACATTGGTTTCTAACATTGTATAAATTTCAGTGTACATCATTATACTTCTATTTCTGCATAGACTCCATCATGTTCACCACCCAAAGACTAATTACAATCCATCACCACACACATGTGCCTAATCATCCTTGTTTAATGACACTAACTTAGGTGCTCCTCTGAAGGAATTTCATAGACGCAATTAGATTCTCTCATTAGTGGACTCTAAGTGATATTATTGTGGATGTGCCTAACTTCATCAGTTGGAAGATTTTAAAACCAGAACTGAAGAACTAACTCCCTGTGGACAGTAGCTTTGGCCCCGGTTGACGGAATTCCAGCCTGCTCCAGATCTTTCCTTCCTGACTGCCTGTGGACAACCGCTTCAGCCCTCCTGTGAGGTTCCAGTTTTCTTGTGGTCTGTCCTTACTTGTGTCTACTTTTCAGGATTTGGATTTGCTTAGCTAGTCTCCACTACTGTGTAAGCCAACTCCCTATGATACATCCTTTTCAATGCATTATCTCACTGGTTCCGTGGCTCTGGTTGAACACTGACTGGTACAATAAATCATGTGTACGCAATATGTTCACAAAATAAGATGTCCCAAACTGAATTATGAATGCTTCTGGGCTATTGAATAAGGTTTAGGTTTATCTTAGTTTTTTGATTGTTTCATTTCTATAATTGATTCAGATATATCAGACTATCATAGTTAAATGCCATTACATTTGAAACTTTTATACATAACTCTTCTGGTCTTATTCCACTACTAACACGTAACTTCATATTACTTACTCATTTTGAAGAAAAGCTTTCATTCAGAATGATAATAATTGTTATAAATGACTTACTGCCAATTACAGGATGATTTTCATTTTAGAATATAATTGGACAACAAAAAGACTGAATTATTATTGTCATGATTTCAAGGTATATATATTTTTTGCAAGGTTATTTCCTGTGTCTCTGTACTGCCTGGCTCTGAGCCAATCACTGTCACCTGGGTTGAAAGCAGTCCAATAGGCCACGTCTTGATCACATGCCCTCCTCGGTGCCAGGGCCTAAATCAACTGACAGCCAGCCTTATGCCTAGAAGTTCAGGTGAGTCCTCAGTAATAATTTGATATTGGAAAACGTCTATCATTAATTCATTCAATCAATCAAAAAATTGTTAAGTGTTTTCTCTGTGCCAGATTCTGTACTAAATTCTGGGTAATTTAAGATCACTTCAGGCTCTCAGTCTAAAAGAACTTATTTAAGAGTAGAATCAAATAAATTAATAGAATGCAATCATTTTCTTAGTATATATAAATATAAGTGGACTAACTTGACTAATTCTAATGTCAGTGAAATTATTCTAGTATTGTCCACATTTCCTAAATTCACTGAACATTATTATTACTCTAGGCATCATCTTATACTACAGCAAATATATTCCAAAAAAAGCAGTAGACAGAATAGTTTAATATTGACCGTTCTGTTTAGAAACAACATGTAAAGGGAGGACGTGAATGTAGATGATTTTACATGTTAGAAAAACCACAGGAATTCCTAAAATATAAAACAAGGCTGGTCTTCTAAACTTGAACATCTGAAGGACATGACAAAGATCTCATATAATTAATTGATGTTTACTAATGTATATACATATATGTATACATACATGGATAGTAAAATGAGACACCTAAGTCTTTCTATAATTGCCAACTTGCTTTATTTCAGTGAAACCTGCAGAAAAAATTGATGTTCTCAGAAAAAAATCTGCTATTCATAGTTAGCTCAAATTATGACCTCACTAAAATTTTATCTGCACTTGCAAAACATAACCTATTTATGAAGGGTTCATCAAAAAATGAATTATGAGGAAGGCTGACTTGATCTATCTCGAATTATTGGCAAAAGTTCCATGCTCTGTCTGTGCCCTGGAAAATGAGGCTCTATTTTTTTGTTTGAAATGTTGATCGGGGTATATTGCAAATGTATACTCATTTCTCTGTCCTGCACTTTTCTTATTTTAATTTCTCTGTACAGTTTACCAGACACGACTTTTCTAATTATTATAGCACTACTGTTTTTGTATAAGAGAATTATTTCTCTTTAGTAAAATAAAGCATGTAATTTATCTAATTGATATTTAATCCTTTTATGCCAGTATTATAATATTTACCAAATGAATATAATATCTTATTCACGATATATTTTCATATACAATACTTATAACCAGAAAAAAGGACTTATTATTTTTTATTTCTCTTAGTAATAGCTCAGTTACATACTAGCAAATTTAGAATAAGACTATATTGTGCTTCAAATATCTGTAATTTTTAACTTTTACAATTATTTTAAATGTACTAAGATATAAACTAATCTATGAATAGATCACCTAAACATAAGCTACCTTAACAATTATTATTTATGTACATGCCCTCAAATATTTGTTCTTTTTATGTAATATTATTGGTAACTAATAGATATTAGAAAATGAATTGTCAGAGAAAATTCATAAAACCTATCAACTTAATAATGCCAATATTAAATAGTGCAGTAAATATTAAAACAAAATGCAATTTAAAATACCAATCAAATTCATAAATATGAAATCAGTAATGAATAGAATATTTAAGGAAAAATTAATGTAAATAGTTGATGCTGAACTGGAATTTGAAGAAGGGATGATATTTGAATGGATAGTGGTAAGGGATAGTGGTAAGAAATAGTTTAAGTTGTGAAAAACAGACGTGAAAGAGTAAGTGACAAATTAGCATTTTTGAATCTTTATGAGACAGTGACTAGAAAGGTCTTACAAAATTACTGAGCTATACATAAGTTATAAAACTGAATTTGGATTAGGCTGTGATTATTTTTAAAAGGATCTTCAAATACCAGCGTTTGGATTTAATAAAGTTGCTAATGACTTGACGTCATAGAAAAGAACATAATCATTACAATGGAACAGAGCTTAGTTCAACCCTTGTGAATCTGGTTAATTTTGTTAATTGCTAGCTCTGTGAACTTGGGCAAATTAACTTACTTCGTGACTAGCAGAGGCCCTGTACATAGTTCAATAAACGTTAGTTCTTTTTCTCATCCACTTCCTTTGGGGTAATATTAAAGTAAAAAAAGAAGAGGAAACAAAGTTATACGTACACAAACAAGGAGGTAAAAGATGGTAATTTTATTTACTGATTAAACACAAATTGCAGGTAATATTTAATCTCTATATTTTGGGTCTTTTGCCATAAATCTAGACAAACAACTTCATTTCTAAAATACTTATGCAAAAGCATTTAGTGAATTCTAATTGATAATAAAATGCTAACTGAAAATATTGTTGGAAATCTCTTTATATTCCTTGTAATTTTTTTTAGAAAAGTGGAGATGTTTACATTACAAAACAAATGTTTAATGAAATTGTACTCGGGATATTACTAAATTTTTGGTATAACATTTATTTCCATTTATTGAGTGTCAGAAAGATATTACAAGTCAAGAATGCAATTGAGCAACATGGAGACAATACTAACATGTCAAAAATAAATGAAACTACGTGAATTTAAATATCACGTGACCACAAATAATTTATAAAATAAAATTATGATGGAAAATGCAAATTTCACCTAAGCCATTGGACGCCAAGATATATTTTTTTATGTAAAATTAAAACACTGTTCAATCAAGCCTGTTAGAATTATTATTACTATCAAATGAATGAATTACCAAAGGATGTTAATTTGTATCTCAATAGATTGGGATTTGAAAAACATTGCATAGTGACATTTTGCTGGCAAATCAAAGAGACAACATAAAGATAAGAATGGAACATTTAATGTCATCAAAAGAAACTGAAAAAGAAGTTTTGATTATCTTTTTTTCAAAATACTGTTAAATATGTTATCATTCGAAATTGAGTGGTATAGAGAATGCTAATATGACACTATAGTATATTTGATTTTTTACAACTTATTAGGTAATATCTGAATGATTTAAAAATTGTTCATACAATGGTGGCTTGTGATGTTAATTAATATTTAACATTATTAAAGCCACATAAATGATGTGTATTAATTTTAAAAGTGTCCATAATTTTTGAAGCTGCATTATGTGTCCTCATTTTTATTTTATATTTTAAATAGTAAAAATGAGTATACAAAATAAGCAAGAAAACCAACAAATAATTACTAAAAATTATATACAGGGCATTTGACAAAGCAATACAGGGTCATCAGAAACAGCCTATTTCACTAGAAACTTATTATATCTGTGGTGAATTCACAAAAGATGAGAAATTTAAAATAAAATAATTATAAATATAGCACAAACAATAATATTTCTTCATAACTTTATGTTTTTGTGATTTTTATCCTCAAAATATATCTTGGATATATCTCCATATTTTCATACAGAGATCTGCCACATAAATTTTAATGACTGCATATTATTCTATGCTAGGTCTATAGATAGATGATCATAGATAGACAGATTTAAAAGTTTATATGTAAGAGTATAAACACACAATGCTATGAAATTGAAAACAAAACCAAAAAAAGATTATATGACTGCATAAAACTTTATTTGCCTATTGAGATGTACCTGTAGAAATTTCATAAAAGGTGATGTTTTAGGTAAAAGGATATGTGCATTTTGGATTTTGATATAATGTCTCTTAAAAGAATTTGTCTCTCATTGTTAACACATACTAGTTACTATGTACTTGTTGGACATACAAATTATTACATACCTTTATTTATTCCTCATTGTCTCATACATACCCTTGTTAGCATTATGCATTGCCTAACATTTTTTGCTTTTTTGGGGAAGGTTATTAATTTTTTATTCAGTTTCTTTAATACTTATAGATTTATTCAGATTACCTATTTTTTCTTGCATGAGTTTTGGTAGACTGTGTCTTTCAAGAAATTGGTACCTTAACTTATCTTTGTAAGACCTTGTTTTTTAGTTGGCTATATTTACCTAGGTATACACAATTATCAAAAACTAGAATTATCTAAAAATATATATTATATAATAATATATTACATAAAATATATAATGTGTATTTTAGAATATAATATATACAATCATCATTTGAAGTCTACTTCTACACATTTTGTGTAACTCTCATTTATTTTTCTTTCCTAAAATATCATAATTTATACACCAGTATTGCTAGAAAATAGCATTTTCTTGTTCTTATCTATAATAAAATTTCTCCTAGATTTTCAACTTTAGCTTTCAACTTTTTATGGTTTTTTTTTGGTAGAAATAAATATAGATAAAACCATATGGCTGAAAATAACCAGGCATTTCCATTTTCTGAAGATATTTTAATTAAAATTAATGTCAAATTTTATCATGTAGTACTACCATTACAGTAGTCCTATAAGATCAGCACCATATAGCTTTAGTGTGTAGTGGGCTATACCATTCAGGTTTGTGTAAACACACTCTATGATGTTCACACAACGACAAAACCATCTAACGATACATTTCTCAGAATGGATCTCTGTCATTAAGCAACGCATGACTCTATTGAGGCAAAGTACTAAATATATTTATTTTTACATGAATTTTATATTAAATGAGTTCACATGAAAAGCAAACTTTTTATGCTAAAGCAAAAATGAAATAGAAGTTGCCTCAAATTATTTTCAACATGGAAGTATTTGTCAAAACAGAATTCGAGAAATTATACTTGCAATATTTTAAGTTTTTAAAAATTTTTAAATAAAAGCCAGTGAAAATACTGAGATAACTTCACTAAATTTTTAAAAATGTGAAATTTACAATACATTTTTTAAAATTTTATATAAATATACGTCTGTTGCTATGGTTTACAAAAACTACATTCTTTGGATTGCTTTTATAATAACTAAATATTCTTCTATAAATTAATTATTTTATTAATAAGTATCTATCTTTTATTAATGTTTTCCCAACAGTGAAAGAATAAAACAAATAGGTATCATAGCTTACTAAAAAGATTGTTGCAGATCCTGTTATTCATTCATTCACTCAAACAATATTTATTAATTATGAATATGTACCAGGTACATTTCTAGGTGCCAGATAAAGTGTGATGAATAAAATTGGAAACAAAACAAAAATCATCCTAGTGTACATTTTAGGGTTGATCTTAGCCGAAGAAGTCCCCTGTTGTCCCACTTTCTTACCAAAAGATTCGCAATTTTGTTCAGGACTCAATAAGCCCTTCCCTGGGGAAATGAATCATGCTTGACCTAATGATCCATCCTCTTCACTCAATTCCCAGCCTCCGCTGCAATGGACAATTGTGTTCAATGGGACTTGAAGAGGAGTCACCCAGGTGCTTCGGCAAAACCTTTCGTTGCTGATAAAGAAAACTCAATTTTCCTTTCTTGCTGTTGGTGCTCTTATTTGAAATATGTTGGTGCTTCAAAAGCTATATTCAAACCGTGAGAAGAGAGAGAAGAAAACTTCGTCAAGGTCAACTAATGCCTTCATGTATTGACTGCTTGAACAAACCCTAGAACCACATACCCAAATGCCTGTTTACACAGGAAAAAATAAACTATTGTTCAAGTAACTATTAGACAGGTATTCTATTATACCCAGTCAAATTAATTCTTACTGGTGCAGTGATAAAAAGAATACTATTGTTAAAGTCATTTGCTTTACCTTTTGGATAAAGTAACGTAGCAAAATGTAGATTTAAAACAGGTGAGTCTATAATCTAAATTTCATTCTTGTCAAAATAACTTGTTGTACCAATGTGTTAAAATTAGCCATTTATATATCTAGTTATTTTACTTTCAATGATGGACATTGTATAGAAAAATCTAATGATTCTCTGAGGCTATGTATATTTTATTTCTCAAGAAGAATTTTCATTTGCTTCTGAGAGTTAGCTAGGCTGAATACACAAACACTCTCAGATTAGAAGTATCTAATTTGATCTGGGCTTCAGCCCTCCTGAGTACAGAGCTTCATTCTCTTCATCAAGGGCTATCACTTGAGGTCTCATCTCAAAGTCTTGAAGGGCTACCTAGCATGCACCTATCATCCTGAATGGCCTTGAATTTTAAATCCCCTACCCCATGAATCAGTTGAAAGCTTGCCGTGTCTCCTAAAATCATTAATCCTTCTAGAGGGAAAGAAGCCTGAAAAGTTGGGCTCACTTCTTTCAGTTTCTCTCTCTTGCTGATTCTATTTGCATCCTTTCTCACTGACTTGGCAATTGTCAGCTTCCTTTAGAAATATATTATTTTAATATCTGTCCAGATTTTTCTGTCATTCTCTAGATGAGAATTGTTCCAAAATAGTAATCTATCATTGCCAAAGTATAGCTGCTCTGATTTCATAGTAAATATTATGGCAGAGGGAAAAATATGTAGAAATTTGACACTAGTCCAGAGATTTGAACTAAACAACGAAAAACTGAGAAGAAATCTGATGGAATTCTTAATACAAAAAAATTGTACTTGTCCTTTGCTTACACTTTGACTACTTTTCTAAAGATAATACACTAAATAGATAGTTTGTCATCATCTCTCTATCCAAGTAGATGATAATTACATATTTTGAAATAAAGCTTTGCTTAGGAACCAGCTTTTGACATTTTTTATTGCAATAAAATGGATTTTGGTCAAATAATTCCTGTAAATCAATAAGTTGTTTTTAGGGAATCCAGGATCACCTTAGGATATAAGTGATATATAATCACATGCAGAACCTTCCTATTACTTCAGGTTCTCATTACTTCATAAAATTGTTTTTCATTTTAGATAAGCAGCACAATATTTGGGCAAGATGTATTTTATTTATTTTATTATGTTTTTTGCTGAGGAAGATTCACCCTGAGCTAACACCTGTGCCAGTCTTCCTCTATTCTGTATGAAGTTCGCCACCATAGCACGGCTGATGAGTGCTGTAGGTCCACGCCTGGGATCCGAACCCGCAAACCCTGGGCCACTGAAGGAGAGAGCACCAACCTTAACCACCAGGCCACAGGGCTGACCCCAAGATGCATTTTAAATTGTTGCATTTTAGTGTCAGGTCCATTCAATAGAGACTGTCTAATTTATGAAATCGTCTTAACAATTTTGCACTTTAAAAAGAAATAAAGTTGATATTTTCACTATCTTTCATAGTTTGTTGTTAAAATGACTCATTAAGATCGTGCATAATAAAATATTAGTTACACTAAGGATTAAAAACAAGAGTAGTAATAGTAATAATAATAATAATGATAATAAATTTGTATTTTTAAAACAAATAATGTTCAAAATCTTTGTCCATAGTATAAAACTGTAGATTTAGTTTTTATCTTTCTGGGTATGTAAGCTCTATTATTACGGATATAATTTTCTTTAAATTGATGGCTATCAACAGAGGTCACTGTTCTGGGGGTGGGGAGGGGTGATAGCATAAGTAATGGACCCCATGGATATCCAGGTTCTAATCCCTGAATCCTGTGAATGTTACTTTACAGGGCAAAAGGGACTTGATAGAAGTAATTAAATTAAGAATCTTAAGATGAGGAAATTGTCCTAGATATCCTGATGGATCCTAAAAGTAACCACAAGTGTACTTACAAGAAGGAGACAGAGAGAAGAGGAGAAAGCAATGTGAGGACAAAGGCAGAGATAGGAGTGAAGGGCCATCTAGAAGCTGAGAGAAGCATGAGATAAATTTTCCCTGGAACCTCCAAGGAAACAGCCCTCTGACACTTTGACTGTAGCCCCATAAGATTTATTTCAGACTTCTGGCCTCTAGAACTATAAGAGAAACAATTTCTGTTGTTCTAAACCACAATGTTTGTGGTAATTTTTTACAGGAGCAATAGGAAACTAATAGAGATGATATCTTGATTTAGAAAAGATTAATTTTTGAGTTAGGCTCAAGAAGATAGGCAAGATAATCAGATTCAGACAAATAGAATCTAACTCCAGGAAGACTGAAATAGATAAATAAAGCATTAAAACACAGGTACTAGTCAAGTTTCTTCAGAGAAACAGGACCAACAAGATGTGCATATACATGGAAAGAGATTTATTTTGAGGAATTGGCTCACACAATTATGGAGGCTGGGAAGTCCAAAATCTGCAGGGTGGGCCAGCATTCTGGACACCTAGAAAAGACCTAATGTTGCAGTTCATGTCCGAAGGCCGTCTGCCTCAGAATTCCCTTTTGCTCCGGGTCATCTTTTGTTCTATTCAGGCCTTTAACTGATTAGATGAGGCCCATCCACATTATGGAGAGCCATCTGCTTTACTCAAAGTCTACCTATTTAGAGATAAATCTTATTCAAAAACACCATCACAGAAACATCCAGAATAATGTTTGATCCAATATCTGGGAACCATGGCCCAGCCAAAGACTCAGCCACTTATATTTTCTTCGCACCACGTGGGTGGACTTGACATGTTCCATATATAATTTTTGTTCTGCATCTTTAACCTTATCTTCTCGGATGTGCCTCCCTTAATAGCAAAAATTGTAATATATGCATCTTGACATCCCCTGTAGAACTTGGCCTAGTAGCTCAAATAGTATATACGCATTCAAATAAGAAGTCATCTTTCTGAGCCTCGACTTCATCACTTATCAGGTATGTGACCCTTGATAATTCATGTCGAATTACTTGAAGTTTGGTGTTATGTTCTAGCAAGAGGATAATAATAGCCATGAGAGTTAGTTAAGAGTCTTTAGCTTGTAAGTAACAGAATATACCTGGCTTATATGTGGTAGGAAAATATTGGAAGATTTGTTGAACAATTTCATGCATTCAAGACTCAAGGAAAACAATGAACAGTTAAGCTTCAAAAAGGTCATGTAGTGCAATTTAAACAGGAAACATTAATGGTCCAAAGTCATTCCCTGTAGAATACCTATAATAAAATGCTTAAATAATCTTCAATCTAGGAGTACAAGGGACCTTCCTCAAGAAGATCAAGGGCATCTACACAAAACACCTAAAGCTAGTATTTTGCTTTCAATGGTGAAAGATAGAATGCCATTGGAATTTCTTTGGCACTTCCTTTTTGCCACTAATTCTCATATTCTTTACTGTATGACATTTACATAAAAAGATCATTATTCTTGAAAACATTGATTACATCCTAAAAATATAATTTTAACATGTTCTTATGATAAAAAAAGAAAAAAACTCCCCTGTCTTCACTATGACCAAAGAGGAGAAAAAAATGAAAAGACAAATGTGATTGGGAGTCCCCAAGACCACTCTCAGATTCAATAATTTCATAGAAGGGCTGAAAGAACTCAGAAAAGCTGTAATACTCGTGGTTATGGTCTAATACAGTGAAAAGACTAAAATCAAGATCAGAAAAAGGTACATGGGTTAGAATCCAAGAGAGACCAGGCACAAGTGTCCAGTTGTCCTCTCGCAGTGGAATCCCAGTGGGATTATACAGATGGTGCTTAATTCTCCTAGTAGTGATGTGTGACAATATGACGGAGTATTGCCAACCAGGGAGGCTCACTGGAGACTTGATGTCCAGGGATATACTGGGGATTGGTCACATAGGCGTGGCTGTCCACTCATGTGACTGACATTCAGTCTATAGCCTTTTCCAAGGTCAAACTGATACCACATGACCCAAGGTCCCAATCACAGACCACATTGCTAGCATAAACTGTCTGGCCTATGAACCCTCCATAAATCACACTGTTAGCATAAAGCATCTGATGTGGTCCATGGCCTCAGCTAAACAAAGATACTGTTAACGGACAGGAATCAAGGGCTTAAAGGTTATATTCCAGGGCAAAGACCAAACCTTTCTTTGGAATGTGCAGAGTTGGGACAACCCAGACCTACTGAGTTAACTCTTTGTTGCACAACAGAGAACCCTAAATAGTGTGAACTAGTATTCAGGGAGTTTAAAGAGTCTAATAGTTAAAAAAAAAAAAAAAAATTTTCTTAGTGATATTTCCCTTCCTTCCCTTTTTCTGGGAAATAAACTTATTTATAAATTAAAATATTCTGTTGAGCCAAACAATGACAGTTTGACCTTGGTTGTTAACACTAATTGCCATGCGCTATCTTGAGACTCATTAGCATTATCTTACCTTTCCAGACCATCTGGTATTTCCTAGAACTAGACATAAGAAGTACAAACAAAATGATCTTTCTGTAACTCTAGGTCACTCTGGCACAACAGCCTATTCTATTCCCACGTTTCTGCACATGCTTTCGATGCTGGTACTCATGACAAAAATTATTTTTATAATAAAATGAGACATAAATTATTTACTGATGCAGCAGAATGAGGAGATGCAGGGAAAATTTTTACTTTGGCAGTGAAAATTCTTGAACTTCTAGTTTCATCATTAATGTTATACTTCTTCAGCCAAACATTTGGTCAACAAAAATATTAAAGGATAGAAATAACAAAGATAACAAAGTCATCTTCACAAATTACTTAATGTTTTAAAAACCATAGATGATATACTTTCTTTCTCCAGTTTACATTTAAGGAAGGATAAACATTAGTTAATCAGAAAAATATACCAAACAGCTATTTGTGAAATTTTAGAATTGTAAAATCATGCTCCTTATATGAGACACCAGCTAGTTGTCAAGAAGCTTTAGAGGGTGGTGTTGCTGTGATGAGTTCTGGGTTTGTCCATCGTATTTGAGTCCTGAAACTTAATTTCCTCAAGGGAGAGCAAGTTTTCCAATTTCATGAAGATACCAATTTATACAAATTACAGTATATTGGTATTCCCATCAATAGAGCCTTTTCCCATCACGATGACCATTGTTTTCATGGGCACTTGTGCAAAAAGCATTGTCTAGCCAAGGAGAATCTGGCTTACAGCTATAAAATCAGTCATTCTGTCTACCTGATATTTAGTCATTGATGATAGATACTCATTTCCAGGCATTAATATGAGACATGGAGATCCATATACCCCCAGTCCCATAAGTCCATCCACACACATCTCTCTCAAAATTCTTTGCTCCATTTCTTTTGGGTTTGTTCATTCCAAGTTCCTGACAACTACCCAAGGCATTTTCTGCTGCTCAAGAATCACTGTATATCTATACCTCCTACTACTTTCCCATATATAGAAGTTGGTTATTAAAGTATATTGCTTTCAGCTCTGTTACTAGCAAGACTTTTCTTCACAGCAGTCCTTCAGGGCCATCTGAAAGTGGGGATATATCAGATAAAACGTATCAGCCGTCTATTTCCAGCTATCTGGGAAATTGACCCAAATCTTTCCTTTTCCTTTCATTGTTCATAGAAAAGCCTGTATGAGGCCATCAGAACCATCTGCTGGAGAGGCGTTGCTCTATAAAGGAAGTAGATAATATGGGAGCCTGGGTCATCAAGCCACGTAATTTACTTAGATCTTCTGGATGCACTTAAACGTGACCCTGGATCTACTTCTGTCATAATTGTATCAGTTATTGCTTAATAACAAACCACCCCTAAATTTAGTGATTTAAAAGAGGAATCATTTATTTTTACTCATGCATCTGTGGGTAGTTTTAGGGTCAGATGATCTACGTGGGGTTTAGCTTTGAGTTCAAACTGCAGATTGGGTCTACATGCCTTCCGTGCTCCTCTGACCAGTAGACTAGCTGTAGCAGGTTTTTCTCAGGATACTGATAAGCCAAGAGATCACAGTTTTTGGCTGCACATTTTTGGCATCTTTCAATCGATAGATGGGGGATATGTTCACTTTCCTTTAATCCTGGCTCTTCTGTGACTGTTTTGACTGATAAAGTACAGCAGAAGCATCACGATGCCTGTTCTGGGGCTAGTCTTTAAAAAGACTAGCAGATTCCACCTTAGTCTCTTGGAGGGCTGAGCCATACTGCAAAAGATTCAGATTCAAGTGCCTTACTTGAGGGACAATACAAAAAAACTCTGAGATTACATGGAGAGGGAAAGGGGCCTAGGTGAGCACAACCTCCCAGCCATCTCCACAACAGCATCTTGCAGGTGAATGAAGACTTCTTTTCCTTTTCAAACCAGACCAGCCTAGCCCGGATGTCAGCTGAATGTCACCAAGTGACCACTGCGATGACACACTGGGTGGAAGAATCTCCCAGCCAAGCCCTGCCCAAATTCCTGAACCACAAAAGTAGGAGATATAATGAAATAGTTGTTGCTTTAAGTTACTCCTTAAGGATAAGGAATAGATGTAGGTGGTTTTAGGGGTCCTATTTCACAGGTTGTGCCAGCTGCTATTTGTGTTTCTCTAATCACACATTTGAAGACTAGAAAAATAACCACAGTGCCCACTGTGAATTGTACTTGGACCAAAGC
The DNA here is from genome assembly GCF_057802395.1 of Ceratotherium simum simum. Classification (NCBI taxonomy): domain Eukaryota; kingdom Metazoa; phylum Chordata; class Mammalia; order Perissodactyla; family Rhinocerotidae; genus Ceratotherium; species Ceratotherium simum. The sequence continues at coordinate 10,553,976 of NC_141935.1, read as the reverse complement.
TCCAAGTACAAGCTGGCTTCTATAAGCACCACTACAGTTGGAGGACCTCATGAGTTTCTTGCTGTTAGAGTCAACTTAGCAACTATGTCTAAAATTTTTCAAAATGTTAGTATATTCCTCTTTCTCCAGTATACTGTAACCCTACAAAATGGTCAGAGGGCCCTTTGGAAAAGAATCAAAGTGATACCTATTGTATATTTTTATTTCAGGGTCCTTCCTCTAGAGAAAGCAGCCTCCTCTTTAATCAGTAGGCTGTGGGATTCTGAAGTTCCTTATGTTCAGAAAGGTGGTGATAACTACCATCATCGTTCTGCTCACCAACTCTTACTGTTATTTTTGAGATTATATCAAATTCAGCAACATTCTCATGTCTGTCCCACCAGGTAACTCCTAAAACAATTAAGATATATCAGACATTGCCATAAATCCCAATAGATGTGGACACCCTGAATTTCAGTCTCCCATTGCTGCATGTTACGGTGATTTTGTCTCTGATATTTAAGTGCTGCTACCTGGCTTCTGCTATCCTAGAATTCCGTTATCCTCATTCATATTAAAGGGCCTGGTTTCATGGCAGCATTTTCTACCATTTAATGTAGTTTATAGAGGACAGCCCCTGCTGAGCCACTAAGATGTCAGTGTGGCTTTCCTCAGGGCAGCAGTGATTGACTAAGTGAAGGAAATGTCCCCAGGACTTGCTGGGGAACATAGTCAAGCGGTGGATATTTACATCTTGCAAATTAAATTAGTTCTGACATCCTTACTTCCTTGAGCTTTTTAACCTTTCCTCAATATTATAACAAAATATCCTGTCATTACTACCTCATGTACTGAAGGCTATTACTCTGTCCAAGGTTTAATGAACCATCTCAGCAAACTTTTAGGACTGTTCTGGGTACCCTTGCCAGACCTGGGATTCCCTTTTATGAGTGAGTTCATCCACATCAATAAACTATTTTTCTACATCCTCATACTTCGTATGCTCCGAGAATAACACCTTTAAGATCTACTCCTACATATATCTGGAGTCAGATTACCTATGTGTGCAAAATGGCTCCAATGCCTACTATTTGTGTGAATTTTGGTAATTCACTTAATTAGCCTGTGCCTCACTTTACCTATAAGTAAAAGTATAATTATAAAAAAGTTCCTAATAAATAGTGATAGAACTGAGAAAATTAACTAAGAAAGTACATATGAAGGGCTCAAAACATTACCTTCAAATAGTAAGCAACTGTTTTCGTTGAATTGTGTCCCCCAAAAGATATGTTGAAGTCCTAACCCCTGATAACTGAGACTGTGACCTTATTTGGAAATAGGGCCTTTGCAGATGTAATCAAGTTAAGATGATGTCTTACTGGGTTAGGTTGGGTCCTGATCCAATGACCGGTGCCCTTATTAGAAGAGGAAATTGGGAACCAGGGAAGCAGAGACACACAGAGAACAGAACACTATGTGAAGACACAGAGGAGACAGCCATGTGACAATGGAGGCAGATGGGAGCATCTGCAGGCCGACGAACACCAGGATCTGTTGGCAACCACTAAGAGCTAGGAAGATCCAAGGAAAGACCCCATTCCCCCCAAACTTTCAGAGGACCCCAGCACTATCAATCCCTTTATTGAAGACTTCTGGCCTCCAAAAATGTGAGACAATAAATTTCTGTTGTTTTAAGCCATCTTGTTTGTGTTAGTTTGTTACGGCTAGCCTAGGAAACTAACATAATATCCAAATGGGTTAGTCATTAAAAGTTTTTGAATACAGAAAGCATATTGAGGAGATTTTGTCCTTATTAAAACAATATATCTAAATTAATTATTAGCCTATAATAATATTTCTAAGGGATATCTAAGTTCTTTCATATTCTTAAACCTAAGCCAATAACATGTGTGGTATGTAATAACACATTGCAAACTATAGTTAACATTCATTGAATGCTATTCTATGCTAGGCGCTATTCTAAGTACTTTACATGTATTACATTATTTTTCCTTATAACAAACAAATGAGGATGCCACTATTTTAAAAATGAGGAAACTGGTGCAGAGAGAATAATATTCAAGTTCTCACTCATGAGAGTAACAGAAATATGATTCCTTGGATTCTGCCTCACTCATTTAACCAAAGCATTATATAATATCAAGGAAATCTTTTGAGGTATAACGCAAGGAAGATACAACTTAATAATTGTTTATTATGTGCCAGGCACTGAAGGTATGTTTCTGAATATATTATAACAATTTACACTCCTCTCCCTCAAAAAACTTTAGAAAGTTTAGAAACTAGTATCTTTTCAATTACACAGATTAGAAAATGAAGTTCATTAGATGTTAATTTCCTCAAGAAACTGTGATTAGTAAGTGATTAAGCAAAATAGAAATTTAAGAAGAAAATGAGACAATAAGAAGCAAAGACAGTGGTGCAGCCTGTCATAAGCAATATCTTTGTTATTAGTCCCACGATATCAATTACTCTTTTCCTAACGTCCACTGTACTTGAATACAGTTGTGCAATACGTGTCTTCTCTCAGACGGAGGGTTCCATGAAGGTAAGTGATACATCTCTGTGGTCCAGCAGTGTATCTATATCCTGGGCCCTGTACAGATGCTGGTAAAGAACTGACACTCAAAAACAAGATGCTTCATTCAAACAAATTGAATGTTTTAGAAATTTGACACAAATAAAATATATGGTAATTAGGATTTGACAACAAAAGGAATACTATGTTGATTTGCCTGGAAGGGTTAAACAAATTTTTTTTTTTTAAACAAATTGGATACCACCAATTTTGACAGGAAAATCATTATTTGACATTTGACTGCCCACCACAGTGCAGGATTTTAACATCCCTGGCGTTCATACTCTACATGCTGGTAGCAACACTCAGGCTACAACAATCCGAAATGCCCCCACCAATTTCCAAATACCCTTAAAGGAGGTAGTACCAGCTCTACCTGAAAATCATTGAGACAGGAGATGACAACGTGGGTTGGCAAACGGATTATGAGGTTGTATGTTGCTAAATGCTGTGGCTGACATTGTAGAATGTGTACTCAAGGCTTATTACTAGCCTTCTATATCCTTTATTTTCTTGATTATGAAGAATGGGAAGCCAAACATATTGAACTTTTCTTTCAGATAAGGGTGACTGTATGACCTAATTCTGCCAATAAGATATATGTAGATGTCCCTGGGGCTTTCTTCCCTTCAAGAAAATAAAAGACAAAACCTCACAAGGGGAAGGATGCTTTCAGCTTCCTGGCACGATGATACAAAGGCTAAGGTGCAGCAGCCATCTGATTGTAATCATGAAAGTAACCTGCTGATCATGAAAGAATATAAAGACGGAAGAAATCTGGTCCCTTGATGATACCATTGAACATCACAAACAGCCCTCGTGGATTACTCCTTCTGTTTCTGCTATATAAGCATCATACAGTTTAAAGCCATTTTAGTTAAGTTTTCTTTCAATCACAGCAGTATGATCTTATCAGATACATTGTTAGGTAACCTATAGGGAAAGAGAGATTTTTTTAAGATCTGTGTGAAATTACGTCACAAATGGGTGGGAGAATTTGTGATCAATGATATAGATGATTAAGTTAGTAGAAGGAAGAGAACAAATCATTTCCATTTGAGAATAGAGAAGCAGAGATAAGGCTAATCATTGGTAGGGTGAATAAGAGGAACACAGGAAATAATTCATCAAAGCTTATGGTAATATCTCTATAGAGGACAGGTTGAACTGATTTTTTAAGAATAAGGTTCAAACGAGAGAAGGAATTGGGGCTGTAAAGGGGAAAGAGGAAGTATAATATAAGAATATTTTTAGGTAAAAAATAAAATATCTTTGCTGCTGACAAAGAAGAAGGGTAGGTTTAACTGGAGTAAGGATATAAAAAATGTAGATGGAGAGAAGTATGTGGCCAATGAGCTATTTCTAAACTGAGAGATCTTAAATGTGGAGTAATTTAAATGATTAAGAACTTAATTTCTGGAAACAATGTTAATAAATTCTTGCTGAAAGACATGTGTGTCCAATTTAAAAAATATCATCCCCTTATGATTAAATTGTAAACTTTTCATTTCAGAGTTCATCTGTTGCAACCAATCATTAGGATAACAATTTTAAAATCAGTTTATTACAACTTTAAAATATTTTTTTCTCAACATGGTAAATTAGTAGCAGTGATTCTTAGATAAAAATAAAAAATATAAATAATTTTATCTTCTAAAGCAAAATGGAATGACAGAAGTTGAGTAGGAACCAAATGCAAAACCAAGAATTCGGAGATCGTTTCCTGTGAAGCGTAAGCTACTCCTGATCAATTTGCTGTTGTCAAAATGCATTTTCTTTCCATCTCATTTTCATCTTTGCACTTACACATTACTTTGAATTGCCAATAAGAATGAAATATTTAACCTACAAGAGAAAAAGTATTGCTAGTGTAAAAAGGGACAATAAAAAAAAATATATGACTCTATGGTACAATTTAAAATTGCAATCTTTCTGGAAATAGTGTTATCTTGTGGAAAATACCTGTAATCATTTTTTAAAAATTCTTCTAAGCTAATCTAATAGACAATGAACAAACTAGAAATATCAAATGTATAATTCACTTGAATAACTTTTATTTGTTAAATAATAAATCTAGGAGAGAAATTTGTATGAAGCAAATTTATGAAAATTTGACTGTTACAAAGCATCAGATCCCTGAATTTTATATTTTAACTATTTTGTACTCCCTGGGAATGTATTGATAAAATAAAAGAAAATTTATCCAAAATAATGGGCCAAAGGAATAAATTAAATTCATTATCATAGGAAATAGAAAATGTCTGTAAATTACAGCATCTACAGACAGCTATGTTTGCAACGTCCCGTTAACCATGCTATGATATTTGCAAACCATGCTTTTGCTATTTGTTCTTATTACAGACCCAGATGGCCCAGGTTGATCTTTAATTTGTTAGGCTCAGAATAAAATATTGCCCTCTCCAGAGTTTAACAAAGGTTGCCCAACTTTATAGTTTAAGACATTCCAAATAAATCTGTTTCACGTGGCAATTTAGCCTAAGGCTGGATATAAAGATTAGAACTTTCTCCTTGGTCTTCCCAGCTACGTAGATTTAAACACACTTATTGCTTGACCATCCTCCTTTATTTCCTGTAAAGTCTTCTAGCTTGAGTCATTAAGAAGCTATATATATTTTTTCTTTCTGTTTAATATTTTCTTATAAAATATTCCTACCCCTGAAGGATTTCTTTTAATGGGAAAGTGGAATGTACACATTTTGGGGATGAAAAATAACACTTCCTCTTTCTCTTTCGCCTCTACGGTATTGATTCATTTCATGCACTGCTTCTATTTGGTTAGGTTTCTACTGTCATTAAATAGGAATCTAGTTTTAATTTTTTTAAAAAAATGTTGGATGGTTGAGTCTTAGTATCTATAGGTAAAGTACAACCGTGGTATGAATTCTTCGGTGCTACACAACAAATTTCCTTTCAAATAATAGAATTATTTTAGCTAATTCATGAATAATTTTTAAAATATTTAAAAACAATAAGAAAAGTAGGTTTCCTGATTTATAGACAACTCTGCTGTTGGGGTACTACTTTAGTAATACTGCTGCATTGTGTTCAGTTGTAAATACATGATGGCATTACACTGATTTATTCAATATATTTTTGTTGAAAGTCTGTCATGTGTAGGTTCTGTGTGAGGCATGGATAATAAAGAGAAATGTCAAAATATTCAAACAAAACTACCTTAATATCCTAAGAAATATTACTTAAGAAATAGGCTGGTAAAAGAATAAATGGCCTGCTGAATTCGAAGGTATTGTATGGAGGAATAAAATGGAACAGAGAACCAGGAAATTTAGGAAAGGTACACAGGGAAGGGAAGTTAACTCATACTGTCGATATACAAAAGAAAAGTATCTTTACCTTTTCACTTGGGTAAGTGAACGTACATTTTTTGACAATATAGTATTTCCTTAATTTTTATTTAATTTATATTCAGTTGTAAAAAAGTTGCAAGGAGAAGATTCTTATTCCTTTAATATCTCTTTCAGAGTGAACAGCCACCTTCAATTAGCTATTAATGGGCAAATGCCTGCAAAGAACTTCGGAGGTTAGATAGAAACTTAGCAGCTGGTGAAATAATGTATGTGAAAAACCTAGAGCCAGACACTTGAAAAGTATGTGTCTGCTTAGTTTTTGATTGTGATGTGCAGGAATTATAGGAGCCATGGAATAACAGAGAAAGCTAAAAATTATTACTCTTGAATTACAATGGAAATTCTTGAAATCTGAGAATTAAACTTGCATGAAAATAAAAATGTAATAAAAATAACTCCAAAATGTAAGAACCAAGGTTGGCTTTTTATATCCTGAGAAGTCCATTCAGTACGTTATATTGTGATTTTAGCCTCAGATTTACCTCAGACTTGCACTGACGTTAACACTCGGCCTTGAGAACAGTGGAGTATGATGCATTTAGTTCAAAACAACAGGAGCAGTGAAAGATATAAAAAGAAACAGAATAAACCTCACATGGAACACTACAACCAGTTTGAAGGAAGACATACTGGCAGGGATGATGAGATATCCAAGTTAGAAGCTGCATTGAGTTCTGAAACATCTGGATTGTTGCTCAGTCTCCATGATGCATAACGGTATACTGAGAAGCTGGGTTTGGCTGCACAAACTTTGTGGACTCCATCAGGTCTCATAGATCAGTAGTGTTCCCCAGATTGTGCACTGTACCAGTACTCAAATATGTGGTGACTGGCTATCGAGCAGTTCCCAGAATTGGCTCGGTGGTCCTAATATATACCTTTCTCATTTCTAAAACTGTACTTAAAATAAATCCCCTGATCAATGGCTATAGCTGGGACAATTTGGGCAACAAATTAAATAAAGTAGTATTAGGATGTAACACAGAATATGAAATAAATACTCATGAGTCCAAATTGATAGAAATACATGATTGAATAAATTAATAAATGGGAGGAAAGGGGCAAATCTCCTGTGGGGAAGAATCCCAGATACACTAAGTAGATGCTCCGCCCTGAGGGGAGTAGAGAATAACTCCCCACTCCTTGAGTGTGGGCAGTGTGTAGGGACTTCCTCCCAAAGAGGACAGCATGGAAAGGAGGAAAAAGAGTAACTTTATGATGCAGAAACTTGACAAACACTACCTCAGGCAGGTGGCCGCCATCAATATCAACAGTCAGAAGTCATAAGTCACGTTGACAGTACATACACTTGATATGATGCAATGGAGCTGACACATCACCTTGAAGAGTCTGGATCTTGGCCCAGACCCTAGGTATGATTTTTCAGGCTGACCATAGGCAATCAATTACCAGGCTTTACCTGGCAGATGTCACAGGGGAGGTTGCCCTCCCCATCCCAGACTTTGTGAACAGCCAGTACATTGAGGTCTCTGAAGGGGACTGCAGTCACGGTCTCAGGCCCCCATGGTTGGGCATGATCTCAGGCATTTCTGCTTTCCTAGCCCAGACGCCCTCAATCTGAGGCTTCTTTATCTGGCTTTCTGCCTTCCCCAGGCACCCCTGCTGAGACTGCCTTATTGGAGAAGGAGAGGGGAAATTTGAAGACATTTTACTCTGACTCAGTACTCAGTGCTTTTCCACTCTTCGCCCTTTCTCTTTCACCTCCTAGATCCTTAAAATTACAGAGCCATTGGTGTGGTGCCCCCTCAGCCGTGAGACACCTCTCACATCTGCACTGATCCACCTGACTGCTGATCACACACCGAACCCTGGGGGAAAATGGAACAGGGGAGTGGGCACTTTCTCTGATTTAGCCTCTTGTCTATACTGTTGCAGTAAGTGATTAAAGGCTGGCTATTTTCATTTTGGCTAGTTGTTTTCATCAGCTGCTCTGACATCTAGCAGCTCAGCTCTCTCCAGCTCAGCTGAGCCCTGACATACAGACCTTTGTGATCCCCCTGCCCCAAACCCCAAACCCCAATCCAATCAAGGAAAAAAAATAAGGCTGGCGTAGTGGTTAAGTTCACATGCTCGGCTTCAGTGACCTGGGGTTCACAAGTTTGGATCCCGGGTGTGGACCTGCACACCGTTCATCAAGCCATGCTGTGGCGCCGTCCCACATACAAAACAGAGGAAGATGGGCACAAATGTTAGCTCAGAGTCAATCTTCCTCAAGCAAAAAGATGAATATTAGCAACAGATGTTAGCTCAGGGCCAATCTTCCTCACCAAAAAATAAATAAATAAACAAACAAAAACAAACAAACATCAAATGAATTCCAATGGAGGGGCATTTTACAAAACACCTTACCAGTACTCCTCTAACTGTTCAGGTCATCAAAAACAAGAAGAGTCAAAGAAATTGTCACAGTCAAGAGAAGCCCAAAGAGATATGACAACTAAATGCAATGTAGGACCCTGGATGGGATCTTGTAATAGAAAAAGGACATTAGGTAAAAACTAAGGAAATCTGAATAAACTATGGGCTATAGTTAATAACAATGTATCAATATTGGTTCATTAATTTTAACATCTAGTGCATACTAATATCAGATGTTAATAATAGGAGAAATGGGGATGGAGTATATGGGAACTTTATACTAGCTTCTCAATTTTTCTGTAAATCTAAAACTGCTTTAAAAAGTAAAGTCTATTGAAAATAAAAATAAGTAAATAAATTCCCTGTACTTGAAGAAATTTAGGTAAGTACTTTTTACCAAAATACTGAATCGAAACAATAAAACTATTAAAAGTTTCAAGTTCAGAGTATTTAATCTGAAGATGCCTTTGTTTGAGGACGTTCTTAGATTCTTTGTAGCAGCCTTATCTTAAATAAAATTTATCCAATGAAATACTGAAAAACGCTACCTCGGCAGTAGTGTTTTTTGTTTTGTTTTTGTTTTGTGTAATTTGTAAAAAACTATTCTCTTCGGACCTAAAAGACTAAAGAAAACTATTTTTGTTGTTGCTTTTTTTTAAAATTATTCTTTTTGTGTATTTTCTTGGATATACACACAAAAAACATTTTGTATAACCAAACTAATAATTCATTGTCTGGGAATAATAACCATAATAAAACATATATGGAATAATACAGATAAATATGTAGGTAGATTATTAGATAGATAAATGATTGATAGATACATAGACAAATAGATGATAGGATGCATAGATAGATGATAGACATAGACAGCCAGACAGACAGACAGATAGATAGAAAATCTTATGCTGTTCTCCATAGTCAATGCCTATAAAGAGCAACAGTTCAGAGCAGTGATTCTGGATAAAATCTCCAGTCATTCCTCCATTTCACAGATGTCATAGCTTTTGCAGACTGGAAAGAAACACTTTATTTTGCAAATAATGAAACTGAAAAGCAGAAGAAATGAAGCTTTTGCCCAATGTCACACAGCTAACGAACGGATATTTTGTTTGTTACGTGGCGTATGCTCCAGGGTATTCATAAAGTTCTAAGTGTATAACATGACCACCTGGAATCTATCTTTGACCTTATCTATTTCCATAAATTATTTTCTCTGCGTGAGTTAAAGTGAATAAAAATAAATGGATAATTTTATGCTGTTTGCAGTAAAAATACAATTACATATCAATAAAAGTTTTCAGCACCGTAATCTTATAAATTCTGAAATTCGATATTGAATTTGACTTGAAATTAGAATGGAAAAGAGGAAGCTTTAAAGTAAATTTCCGAAAATGCCCAAAGCGTATACTGATTCACACGGTATAGGACTGTTGAGCTTCTAGTGTCTGCGGCCTGATTAGTACATCCCAGGGCCTCAGCTGTAAAGTCCACATCCAAATTTGCAGATGTCTAAAATAAGCCTCTATTGTCCACTGGGATCATCGATATACCTAGCTGGATCTATAGCGTAAGCCATTTATTAATTTTGAAAAGATAATTCAGGAAAATACATTAATCCCAAAATATACTTAATAAAATTCACTAATTATTGAAAAAAATGCACATGTTGAACATTTGTGTTATCAAAATGTATGGCTGAATCCCTGGGAGGTGCTGCCTAAGGGGTACAGCTATTTTATATAGGTAAACATATTGTTAAATATGTTTTAATATTATAAGTAATAAAAAGGCCAAAATCAAACTTCATTTCTTCTCAAAATATAGAATTATGTGAACATAATTTTAGAGTGCAAGATATATTTTTGTATCTTACTGCATACCCCAACTTATTTTCAAGATATATATGCTTTTTATAAACTCAGTAGAGTTATTTATAAGATATTGTGGTACTTATTGAGAGCCAAGATATGACTCTGCATCTGAATCCAATTAATTCAGGGGATGGCTCAATAAAACTGTCATATTCTTTTTCTCAGTGTATGTATGGTAGGCAGAATTCTAAGATGGCCCTTAAGATTCCTGCTCCTGGTGTACACACCTTCTCCTAGTTATTCAGTCAAACACTAATCAAGGTGTTGTTGTGAATGGATTTTGAATATGTAAAAGTCCTGTATTAGTTGTCTTTAATTTAGAGATATTTCATGGGTGGGTCTAGCCTAATCAGGTAAAGCCACTTAAAAGTGTGTCTGGATGCCAGAGGAAGTTAGAGAGATTGCAAGCGGAAGCAGGGATCTCCTGTGGCCTTGAAGAGGCAAACTGTCTTGTTGTAGAGAAGGCAACGTGGCAGGTTACGGCGGGTGGATTCTAGGAGCTAAGAATGGCCCCCGGCTAACAGCAAGCAAGAAAGTGGGGACCACACAGGGCTGGCCCAGTGATGTAATGGTTAAGTTCCCGTGCTGTTTCAGTGGCCCGGTGTTCATGGGTTTGGATCCCAGACACAGACCTACACACTGCTTGTCAAGACATGCTGTGGCGATGTCCCACATACAAAATAGAAGAAGATTGGCATAGATGTTAGCTCAGGGCCAATCTTCCTCACCAAAAAAAAAAAAAAAGAAAGAAAGAAAGAAACTGGGGACCTCAATCCTGCAACTGCGAGAAACTGAATCCTTCCACGAATCATTGAACTTGGATGAGGATTCAGAGCTTCAGATGATATTGCAGCCCCAGTGAATGCCTTGATTTCAGCCTGGTGAGACCCTGAGCAGGGATCAAGCTAACAGTACCCAGACTCCTGACTTGAGGAAACTATGAGATAGTAAATTTGGGTTGTTTTAAGCTATTAAATTTGCAGTAAGTGGTTACACAGCAGTAGAAAATTAATGCAGTATATAAGTACTGCATAAAGTAAATATATTTATAAATATCTTTGTTAGTACCTTCTTAATTGCTAGATGCAAATATGTACTTCAAGCAGAATTAAATGAAATGAATCAATGCATTACAAGCTTAGTTTGTGAGTCATAATTTGACAATGAATTAGGCTATTTTTGAACTCAATATAGATTTTCTAAAAAATACTATATAGACTTGTTAGTAAGGAGGTCACTTTAAGCAATATAAACTGACATTTTGATTTGACTGAAAAGTTGTGTTTTGTTTCTAATCCCTTGCAAAAAAAGATATATTTAATAGACAATAAACTCTCTCATGTTTTCCCCCACCTCGTATTTAGTGATTAAAGAAAAATACATGTAATTTTCAGTTAGGTAAGCATTAGAAGTAATATGAAGTAGTTTCCTCACAAAAATACTTGTCTCATTTTATGTCTATATCACTTTTCAAACAGTGAAATAGCTGTACATTGTTTTTTATTTTTGTACTTTAATACAATGATCAGAAAGTTCACTTTTTTATTTTTCAAAGATATAAACAGATAGTTAACCAAAAATATATATATTACACAAACATATTTACATTATATATATGTATATATATATATATACGTAAAATATATCTTCATAAATATATGTATAGATAGCAAACAAACCTATCAAAAGATGTTCAAGATTATTAGTCATTAGGGAAAGGCCAGTTAAACCACAATGAGATACCAGTACACCTCTATTACTATTAGAGTGGAAACTGCAACACAACTGACAACACTAAACACTTTCAATTATTGATTATGCCAAGCAAGTAGAATTCTATTCCAGTGTGGTGGGAAATGAAAAGTGTGGGCATTCTTGTCTTACTCTTCACTGTAGAATCAATGACCATGTTTTCTAAGTTATTCTTAATTAAATTAAAATTTTGATTGCATACAGCTGCATTAACTGCAGCTTATATAAGATTATATAATCCAAAGATTATATAATCCATATATAACATTAAAAATATTTTAAATCAGAGCAAAAATTTATGTAAAATAGAGTAATGCATTAGCATAGTTTACAAAAATTTAAAAATAAATTTTTTTGAAAGAGGACAGAAATATAAGGGCATACACATATTATATAGACATGCAGATGTGTATAATGAATAATAACATATATTTATAGACTATATGATATATTTAATATTCTAATTATATTCTGATATATGTTAAATGTACTAAATATATATATTATGTTAACATATAGTATGTTACCTGCACAAATACATTTTTATTTCCTTCTAGTTATTTTGAGACATTGTAAATTTTACATCAAATTATATACTAGTAGGGGCCAGCCCTGTGGCTTAGTGGTTAAGTGCACGCGCTCCGCTACTGGAGGCCTGGGTTCGGATCCTGGGCGCACACTGACGCAACGCTTCTCCTGCCATGCTGAGGCTGCATCCCACATACAGCAACTAGAAGGGTATGCAACTATGACATACAACTATCTAATGGGGCTTTGGGGGAAAATAAAAGAAAGGAGGAGGATTGGCAATAGATGTTAGCTCAGAGCCGGTCTTCCTCAGCAAAAAGAGGAGGATTAGCATGGATGTTAGCTCTGGGCTGATCTTCCTCACAAAATAAAAATTAATAAATAAACATTACCTTGTTAAAAAAAAAATTATATATTAGTATATCACATATACACTTCTGTTTCCTTAGTTATAACTTAATAGTTGTCTTGCAATTTTTTCATGTAAATTCATCTGAAAATTATTAGGTAATATTATCATACACAATGATAAATGTACATTTGTCAATATTCTTCTGTTGTAATATCAAGAATCATTAACATTGATAACAATTAAATAAGATTTAACTATTAATTATCATCAGGGACTTACTTAACGTTAGATATGCCAGAGCAAATAAAATTATTATTTATTTTCCTTTTACATTGTGAAAACTTATCTGTATTTTATTTTCATTTTTATTTTTTTTGTAATGGATCATATTCCTTGTGCTGAAACAGGACTATGAAGCCATAAAAGTCGAAGGATAGACAACTCTCTCCATCAGTGCAGATATGACTCTGTGGTCACAAAACTTACAAATTAAACAGACAAATTATTTGCCATTCTACCTCACACACACACATACATACACACACAAAATACACAATTGTGGAATTGGGGCAGGATAACCTGAATAAAAATTCCCAGTAAGATCAAAAAATGGGAAAAACAGAAGTCAGTGATCCATGGTGATGGTACACCATGGAGGGATAGACATTGAGGAGTCCACCCAGAACGTCTCAGTAGCAGAAATTCCTTGATTTGAATTAGATTCTCTTTACTAAGAGGCTATCTTGTCTACTGTTTTTGATGGCAACACAATCTGTTTTCTGGGATAATGTTATTTTCCATTGTCTCTATAGCCAGCTCTGAAGTGGTGTTGGAGAGTATAGCTCCTGAGGTATTGTATGCATTTCACAGTATACTTTCCACTGCTGTAAACTCACAGAGCATGGATTCATTACAATCCAATGTTTCTTAATCCAGAGTCTGATTTCCTTCACAAATACAAATCCCTCAAAATATTAGAAGGCATTTGACTTATTTTCTCCCATTTAGTTTCATGTGTCACCAACAATACTCAAAGTTCTTTACTAGACGTAAATATCATAAATGCTTTATTTCTTTGTTTCCTGCACCCATACAATATTCTGTCTCTCAAATTAAAGACAGCCATATGGAAGCCAACCGAGAAGTCTTAATGGCTTTGTTGCATATGGCCCCTCATAGTCTGATTTCTTATTGTTTGGTATCTTAAACCAGTTCTAACCCTGCAAAACCCCAATTTCTGGGCTTCTTCTATTCTCTTTCATTTCTATTTATAAACTGGACTCCCCCTCCCACTCCTGCTCATCTCTTTCTTGTACTACATATTAATATTATGGATCTTCCCAAACAATTCCCTGATGCTCTAGGTTCAGGAGAAACCTGGCCCACATTTCACTTGCCACATGTTAACGTGATAAAATTGCCAAATGTTTTTCAATGGGTAACGTTGATTTCTATCTTTCCAACATCTATTTTCTATTTTCTCACCACCAGTCTACAAAGCCACCGTCACATAGAGTAGCACCAGCTTTATCTGCAGGAGATATGTTCCAAGACCCCCAGAGGATACCTGGAATCACAGATAGTACTGAACCCTGAATATACTATGATTTTCCTATGATAAAGTTTAATTTATAAATTAGGCACAGGAAGAGATTAACAACAATAACTAATAATAAAATAGAACAATTAAAACAATATACTGTAATAAAAGTTACTGTAGATCTTAGCAACCTCAGCATACAATTTTTTTTCTTTCCTTGTTAAGTGGAGAACTTGCACCTTTTCCTTTAAAGGAAGCATGATATAACTTCTCTTTGGTGTATTGGAATTGCCAGCATCACTCCTCTTGCGCTTTGGGGCCGTTATTAAGTAAAGTAAGGGTTACTTGAACACAAGCACAGCAATACCACGACAGTCCCTCTGATAACTGAGATGGCTACTAACGGGTGGGTAGCAGATACAGCATGGATATGCTGGGCAAAGGGATGATTCACTTCCCCAGTGGGACAGAGCAGACACACGAGATTTAAATCATGTTGCTCAGAACAGCACGCAATTTCAAACTTATGAATTATTTATTTCTGGAATTTTCCATTTAATATTTCTGGGCCACAGTTGACCGTGTGTAACTGAAACTGTGGAAAGCAAAACCGTGAATAAAGGGGGACTACTGTATTTTAAATTCTCTTAAGTCAACAGCCCATTTCAAGGCACATTTTTACTTCATTTAGACTGTCTAATTGCTCAACAAGAAAGCATCAAGACGTTCACAGGCTCAAACATGGTGAAAATGTATGTCTTTCTCTCACGACAATACTGGACAGGTAAAGAGGCTGGTGGGGTAGCCTTCCTATGGCTCATCATTCAGGAATACAGGCTGACCAAGGCTCTCTCACTGTCTTCAACACGTGGCTTCCAAGTTGTTCCTAGAATAATCTGAATTCCAGTCATCCAGAGGGAGAAATAACATAATGGAGCATGTGTGGGAGTTGTTATGAGCCAGGACTGGAAAGAACTCACGTTATTTCAGTGTTCATACCCCATTGGCTGGAACTCAGCCTCATGACTATATTTAATTATATGAAAAACTGGGAAATGTTAGTTCTACCCAGGAAGAAGAGAAATTAGATTGTGGTGAGCAATTTCTAACACTGAAGACCATTAAGGGAACTTCTTTTGTCAGATGTAGATCTTGCACAGGTTTCAGAAAAGTATTAGAAAACTTGGCCATTTTCATATTAAGGAAACGTCTGTTGACCCCTGAAAACAGTGCAGTGTGCTTTCAAAGTATTTTGAGAAGAACAATGAAAGGTTAATATTAAATAATAGAAAAAAGATGAAATGTAGGCAAATGACATGCTCAGATAATCTTAAAATTTGAATGTTCTTTCATAGTCATTCTAACGCTAACAAAATACAGGCTCAATGATGCTCAACTTGACACAAGTGGCTTCACCAGGTTAAGGAAATTATAAAAAATCTTGATGAATTCCAGTCTTGGTAGACACAAATCTCCCTTTGCTTGTTAAAGCATATCATGCAATATCTAATTCTGGGTACTATTATATATCCACTTTGAGACTTGAGCATTTTCTCTCATCAAAATAAATTGTAGAAATTGACTAAAGGCCCAGATTACATGCAAGTTGCTATGCCAGAGATTGAGCTATTATTAAAACCAATCACAGTTTTGATTTTGAAATTCACTGTTGAGTAAAATCAAAGCATTTTTTTGAAAAACTCTATTTGCAACATTTACATTTATTTCATCATCTTTTTCAGAAATGTAGCCATTGATTTTTGCATAAAAATAATCTCATACACTGCTGGTGGGAGTGCAAACTGGTGCAGCCACTATGGAAAACAGTATGGAGATTCCTCAAAAAATCAACGATAGAACTACCATATGATCCAGCTATTCCACTGTTGGGTATTTATCCAAAGAACTTGAAAACACCAATTTGCAAAGGTACATGCACCCCTGTGTTCATTGCAGCGTTATTCACAATAGCCAAGACTTGGAAGCAACCTAAGTGCCCATCAAGGGACGAATGGATAAAGAAGCTGTGGTATATATACACAATGGAATACTACTCAGCCATAAGAAACGATGAAATCCAGCCATTTGTGACAACATGGATGGACATTGAGGATATAATACAAAGTGAAATAAGTCAGAGGGAGAAGGTCAAATACCGTATGATTTCCTTCATTAAGTAGTAGATAATAACAACAATAAACAAACACATAGGGACAGAGATTGGATTGGTGGTTACCAGAGGGGAAGGGGGGAGGGAGGAGGGTGAAAGGGATAATTCGGTACATGTGTGTGGCGATGGGTTGTAATTAGTATTTTGGTGGTGAACATGATGTAGTCCATGCAGAAATAGAAGTACAATGATGTACACCTGAAATTTTTACAATGTTATAAACCAACGTTACCGCAATAAACAAAAAATTAAAAAAAAATATATATAACAAAAGAGACACAATTTGTATTTCTTATTTTTATGGTATTTCCCTGTGAAATAGATAAATTCCAAGACGATAAAGTAAATCAAAATACTTGTACATGTTAAAATATTCTTTTTCTGAAGAGAGGGTTTTGCCTTTCACATATTCTCAAAAGTGTTGAAGAAGTCCAAATAGCTATATAACACTGATCTATATGTTTGTCAAGGTTTGGTTTTTAACTAAATTTTATTTTCAAGAAAAGATTTACTTAAGTATACCTGCATCATCTGCTAAATATATAAAGTAGATGGAAATAATTTAATGTGAGCTGACATTGTATATATTTGATTTCCATGAAATCCTGGTGCATTGTCTTCCTAGAACATATTCCATAGTCAGAGACAGCACAAAATTCAACTCAGGTCAGTTTTCTTGATCTCATGTCTACTTTGTTCTGTGTCCTTCTATCTCTTCTATTATCATTTGCAGTTTCTCAGCGTTCAGCAATCACAGTATCTTTTGACCTTTCATAACCCCTTCTAAAAAGTCCCTTAGATTCTTTGAGTCCTTTACCTGCATTCTTTCTTACGTGCGCCATTCTGTTTTATGTGTTGGGGCATAATCTCTTTTCTGCTCTGCAGTTTGATTTCTCCTGCTGTCTTGTTATTTCCTCCAAGGCTTCTCATTGAATTCCCTTTAGACCATGTTTTCTTCCTGAGCTACCATCTAACCTCCTCGGACTACTGCTGCCCCTTCATGGAACTCCCGCTGTGCCCTCACCTTCTAGAGCTGCACTAGCTCCCTTCGTGCTATTTTTTCGGATCTGCACTGAAAGGTGAACCTTGATGTTGGGTTTGGCACTGTGCTCCTTCTCCTAATGCTTGGAAAGTGTTTCTTAGCATCCATGCCTGTGAGGAGAAAGATGACTTTCCCAGCAAACAAACGGGATGTGGAACCAAAGGTAAAAACAAATCCTTTAATCAACTGTCATTTCTGACTTTCTAAATTAAAAATTGTATTGTCCCCAGTATACTTAAATATATCACTGGAAATATTCTCTAGAGGTATTCAGATAAAATTAAAAGTGATGTCTGAGCTTTCTTTTAACTGACACTTTCCATCCATTATGTGTAAGTTACACCATGACAACTTCCTTCCAACACTTCCTGAAGTGACCTTCGTGGCCCTTCCACCTGGGGACTCCACCTCTCGCTCCAGGCCTCCATTAAAAGTAACTCAGTAAGTGAGCCTTTCTCCAGGTCCGTGAGTAGAATCCTTGACCATTTTTGGCCTACATAATTCAAATAAAACCTGTGTTATCCTCTGTGATATTTAACACATAAATGTTATGGTTTTTGATGATTGTTTTAAGTTATGAAAAAATGAGGGCAAGAAACAAAACTTATTCAACTAAGTATGGGAAACACTAAGGCAGCATATATAATGTCTGTTGACTGTTAATATTAACTGACTTTAAAAATAGTACAAAAGAGGGCTGGCCCCGTGGCTTAGCAGTTAAGTGTGCGTTCTCCGCTACTGGCGGCCCAGGTTCAGATCCCGGGCGCGCACCAACGCACCGCTTCTCCAGCCATGCTGAGGCCGCGTCCCACATACAGCAACTAGAAGGATGTGCAACTATGACATACAACTATCTACTGGGGCTTTGGGGAAAAAAAAAAAGGAGGATTGGCAATAGATGTTAGCTCAGGGCCGAACTTCCTCAGCAAAAAGAGGAGAATTAGCACGGATGTTAGCTCACGGCTGATCTTCTGCACAAAAAATAATAATAATAAAAAAAAAATAGTACAAAAGAGAAAGATGTATCCAATATGACAAAACTGAAATGTCACTATGTGTATACTTATTTATTTTTTATTTTATTTTATTTATCTTATCATATTTTATTATGTTTTGGTTTATGGCATATAAATAAAATGGCTTCAATTCTTCCCTGAATGAACTCCCAGGTGACACAGAACAGACAAAGGTTTATTTATTTCTTTCATTGACATTAAATGGCTTGAGAAATAAGGCACTCCATTATTGAAAAACTCTACCAGCACTTTAAAAATAATATAATTTTCAATTATTCTTATATGATTCTGATTTTTCTAATTTTATACTGTCCTTACTATTACCAAAATACAAGTATATATTTCTGAGATTCTGCTGCTCAAACAGATGGGAATTTAAGATATTTTCAACTTTATTTAATTTGGAAGATATAGATTTACATATTTATTGATTATCTGGACAAACATACATTTATGCATTTGTTGATTATCAGGACAAATATATTTTAGCACTACAAACTTCTGTAATTTTTAAAGTGAGAACTCAAAGAATATGATATAATGAAAATAATTTTTTAAGTTGAGTGATAATAATGGGAGTAGATATTACTGTATATACATTTTATGAATATTTACTTGATTCTCATGAAGAATTTAGCAAGTGAGAGCATTTCTATTGTGTGGTGTATATTTCAAATATATTGTTATAGATATATAATTATAGTAATAACTAATGTGAAAGTCAAAAATGTTTATGTTAATAACAATAACAATATGTTACTATTTTTCCAGGATGTTTTCAAACCAATAAGTGACTTTTTACAACACTGTGTTATAATTATGTTAAGGCACTATCATTTAAGGCCATTTTTCAGAACTGGTGGTTTTATATTTTATCATATGAATATTTTTGCAATCATTTTTGTAATCATTTTTAGAATTTTCCACCAGAAATGCTTGAATAACCAAGAAAATTTTATAGTGCAAATGTACAATGAGGTCATCATATTTTTGACATGATATCATAAAAGTAGTTGGTACTAAATTTTAGCTATTCTTATTAGGTTTATGATATATTTGATGATTATAAAGCTATTTAGATATTTATTCTTAATTATATATTTATGCTGATTATCACTATAAATCAGTACTTAAAAACTCCAAAATTATTTTTTTCTTTTTACATAAGCAGTATGTTTTCATTATAGAAAATTTCAAAATATAAGCATACAGGGAAAATTAACTCATTTTATTGCCAATCTTTAATAATTGCTATTAATATTGCAGTGGGTTGAATCATGTCATCCAAAAGATATGTCCAAGTCCAAATAGCTGGACCTCAGTATGTGACCTCATTTGGAGTAAAGGTCTTTGCAGGTGTAATTAAAATAAGGATCTCAAGATTAAATCATGCTGGAGTAAGGCGAACCCTGAATCAAATGACCAGTGTCCTTATAAGAGGCAGAAGAGGACAAAGACACAAACACACTCAGGTAAAACAGCCATGGAGACAGAGATTGGAACTAGGTTGACACAAGCCAAGAGATGCCAGGAACCACCAAAGCTGAAAGAGGCAAGGAAGGATTCTCCCCTAGAGCCTTCGGAGGGAGTGTGGTCCTGCCAATATCCCAATTTCAGAATTCCAGCCTCTAGAACTGTGAGACAATTTCTTTTGTTTTAAACAACCCAGTTTGTGGTATATGCTACACCAGCCCCGGGACACCAATAGGTCCAGTATTTTAGAATATCATGTATTTGAATTATAGTATATCTTTTAATATTTATAGTGCCAGGACTTCATTGACTTCTTTGAATTTGAAATGTCATTTCCTTTAATTCAAGATACTTCCTTTTATATTTCTTTGTTAAATTCTTTCCTCCAGTTTTCCTTTTTCTTTATGTAATTGATTTTAAAATATTTTATTGGACCTATAATTTTTTATACATTTTAACATGTGATATGAGGATGTATCTTATAATCAATGTTCTGTGATAATTCACTTAGTAACACTCATTTTTAATGGATTCTTAATATAACAGTGCATCTTCCAACCAATGGAGTCTTAGATTGGATGTATTTCGGCATTTAGGTATAGCAACCTTCAGATTTATCTAGTTTTTAAAAAAATAATTTTTCTTCAATTTTTCATACCTTTGTCTTCACTCTGAAGAATTCAGTTTTTCCTCCAAGTTTTCTATTATGTTTTAAATTTTACCTATCTTTATTTACTGTTTTCTTGAATTCTTCCCTCTCTGTCCTTTTAATGGTGGACTGCCCCTGTAATAGATGTTATATTTTCTGTGTTTCCTCTGAGTTAATTTTTAAAATTTTATTTATTTTGGAATCTCATGTTAGAAGTTGGAGACCTTAACCTTAAGACTTTACCTTAAGGTCTGGAAACCTTTGCCTTGGCTGTAAATTCATATTTATATCGACTGGAATTTCTGTGAACATTGCTAAAACGTATGAGAAGACGACTCTCCCGTAAGGAGATGGATCTGGTAAACTGGCTTTATGTCCTTTGCCTTTGGCCGATTAACATCTCCCAGAGGATCCTTTTCATCCCCCCACCTAGAGGTTTAAAGCTATTTGCTAGGATTCTGGCAATTGAACCAACAACATAAGGGTCAGCTAGCTTTCACTATTTATTTTGTTGTTTATTGATTAATACGCTTATTTTCACCAAAATCCCTCATTCTTGTTGTCAGTTGTGCTCAATAGCCTTAAGTCCAACGGCATTGTCTTTCTACCTTTTCAATTAATAAACCTCTGATCATCTACTTGGAGAGTGTGTTGTGAAGGAATGTATCTTTTGGGGTATCCTGATTTCTTATTTAACGAATTACTTTCTTTTCAATATCTTCCTATCATACATCTGAATTCAAAGATACATTGTACCTTAAATTGTTCAGCCTTTCTGGTACATTTCAGCAGGCATGTTTCTTATTGGCGACTCTCCTCTGTGAGTTCAAGCTTCAGTTTCCTCTGGCTCCTACGTAATTCATCACTTATTTACCTATTTTCTTCTGCAATCATGAGTGTCGGCTTATGTACAGTCCTTTATATTTCAAACTTTATTTTGAATGAGCCACTAAATTATTTTTAATCAGATTGTGGAATGATTATTTATTTTCCTATTCTGAACAAAAGTAATCTGGGTTGTAGTGTGAAGCATATATTATTATAAGAGCAAAAACTGTGGACAAGAAGTGCATATAAATCACTTTTTATACATAGAAGGCCACCTTCCTTACCATCCCATCGTAAACACACCATTATTTGCCTTAATATTAAAAAGTTGGTAAATTACATCTTGGGAAAGCTTTTGCCACTCGAACAAGTGTGTGTGTTGTGTGTGCACGTGTGTGTGTGTGTGTGTTTGGTCCTAGGAGGTTTGAAGAGGTGCTAGTATTAGATTACACAGTATTTTGAAAACATTAACAAAAATGGCTTGTGTTCTGGATAATTTAAAATGTTTAAAGTAAAAACAGATTTGACTTTACAATATTGGTAATATTTTATTTTCTTTCTAATTTTACTGAAAACTTCAGTCCAAAGAGTCCCGGATGAAAATTATTGAGGAGTGTATTTTCAAATGATTAGATGGCTCTTATTTCATTTGTAACTATTTTTTACCATTACAACAAATACGCTTTAAAATAACAAACTTCGATATTTAAAATTGGTATTTTCTTTTTTTTTTTTTTCAAAAACAAAACAATCACTTTATTTATTTTTTTTATTGCAGTAACATTGGTTTATAACATTGTAAAAATTTCAGGTGTACATCATTGTACTTCTATTTCTGCATGGACTACATCATGTTCACCACCAAAATACTAATTACAACCCATCACCACACACATGTACCGAATTATCCCTTTCACCCTCCTCCCTCCCCCCTTCCCCTCTGGTAACCACCAATCTAATCTCTGTCCCTATGTGTTTGTTTATTGTTGTTATTATCTACTACTTAATGAAGGAAATCATACGGTATTTGGCCTTCTCCCTCTGACTTATTTCACTTTGCATTATACCCTCAATGTCCATCCATGTTGTCACAAATGGCTGGATTTCGTCGTTTCTTGTGGCTGAGTAGTATTCCATTGTGTATATATACCACAGCTTCTTTATCCATTCGTCCCTTGATGGGCACTTAGGTTGCTTCCAAGTCTTGGCTATTGTGAATAACGCTGCAATGAACACAGGGGTGCATGTACCTTTGCAAATTGGTGTTTTCAAGTTCTTTGGATAAATACCCAACAGTGGAATAGCTGGATCATATGGTAGTTCTATCCTTGATTTTTTGAGGAATCTCCATACTGTTTTCCATAGTGGCTGCACCAGTTTGCACTCCCACCAGCAGTGTATGAGAGTTCCCTTCTCTCCACATCCTCTCCAACACATGTTGTTTCCTGTCTTGTTAATTATAGCCATTCTGACGGGCGTGAGGTGATATCTCATTGTAGTTTTGATTTGCATTTCCCTGATAGTTAGTTATTTTGAACATCTTTTCATGTGTCTGTTGGCCATCTGTATATCTTCTTTGGAGAAATGTCTGTTCAGGTCTTTTGCCCATTTTTTAATTGGGTTGGTAGTTTTTTTGTTGTTGAGATGCATGAGTTCTTTATATATTTTGGAGATTAAGCCCTTATCAGATGTATGGTTTGCAAATATCTTCTCCCAATTGTTAGGTTGTCTTTTCGTTTTGTTGATGGTTTCCTTTGCTGTGCAGAAGCTTTTTAGTTTGATGTAGTCCCATTTGTTTATTTTTTCTATTGTTTCTCTTGCCCGGTCAGATGTGGTGTTAGAAAAGATGTTGCTAAGACTGATGTCGAAGAGCGTACTGCCTATGTTTTCTTCTAGAACTTTCACAGTTTCAGGTCTTACATTCAAGTCTTTAATCCATTTGGAGTTAATTTTTGTGTATGGTGTAAGGTAAGGATCTACTTTCATTTTTTTGCATATGGCTATCCAGTTTTCCCAACACCATTTGTTGAAGAGACTTTCTTTTCCCCATTGTATGTTCTTGGCTCCTTTGTCAAAGATTAGCTGTCCATAGATGTGTGGGTTTATTTCTGGGCTTTCGATTCCATTCCATTGATCTGTGTGTCTGTTTTTGTGCCAGTACCATGCTGTTTTGGTTACTATAGCTTTGTAGTATATTTTGAAATCAGGGAGTGTGATACCTCCAGCTTTGTTCTTTTTTCTCAGGATTCCTTTAGCTATTCGGGGTCTTTTGTTGTTCCATATGAATTTTAGGATTCTTTGTTCTATTTCTGTGAAAAATGTTGTTGGAACTTTGATAAGGATTGCATTGAATCTATAGATGGCTTTAGGAAGTATGGACATCTTAACTATGTTAATTCTTCCAATCCAAGAGCACGGAATATCTTTCCATTTCTTTGTGTCTTCTTCAATTTCTTTCAGAAATGTTTTATAGTTTTCGGTGTACAGATCTTTCACCTCTTTGGTTAAATTTATTCCTAGGTATTTTATTCTTTTTGTTGCAATTGTAAATGGGATGGTATTCTTAATTTCTCTTTCTGCTACTTCGTTGTTAGTGTACAGAAATGCAACTGATTTTTCTATGTTGATTTTGTATCCTGCAACTTTACCATATTCGTTTATTACTTCTAAAAGTTTTCTGGTGGATTCTTTAGGGTTTTCTATATATAAAATCATGTCATCTGCAAATAGTGACAGTTTCACTTCTTCCTTTCCAATTTGGATCCCTTTTATTTCTTTCTCTTGCCTGATTGCTCTGGCTAGGACTTCCAATACTATGTTAAATAGGAGTGGTGACAGTGGGCATCCTTGTCTGGTTCCTGTTCTTAGAGGGATAGCTTTCAGTTTTTCACCATTGAGGATGATATTAGCTGTGGGTTTCTCATATATGGCATTTATTATGTTGAGGGACTTTCCTTCTATACCCATTTTATTCAGAGTTTTTATCATAAATGGATGCTGGATCTTGTCAAATGCTTTCTCTGCATCTATTGAGATGATCATGTGATTTTTGTTCTTCATTTTATTAATGTGGTGTATTACGTTGATTGATTTGCGAATGTTAAACCATCCCTGCATACCTGGAACAAATCCCACTTGATCATGGTGTATAATCTTTTTAACGTATTGTTGTATGCGATTTGCTAGTATTTTGTTGAGGATTTTCGCATCGATGTTCATCAGTGATATTGGCCTGTAATTTTCTTTTTTTGTGTTGTCCTTGTCTGGTTTTGGTATCAGGGTAATGTCAGCTTCAGAGAATGAGTTAGGAGCTTCCCCCTCCTCAATTTTTTGGAAGAGTTTGAGAAGGATAGGTATTAAGTCTTCTTTGAATGTTTGGTAGAATTCACCAGGGAAGCCGTCTGGTCCTGGACTTTTATTTTTGCGGAGGTTTTTGATTACTGTTTCGATCTCCTTACTGGTGATTGGTCTATTCAAATTCTCCACTTCTTCTTGATCCAGTTTTGGAAGGTTGTATGATTCTAAGAATTTATCCATTTCTTCCAGATTGTCGAATTGGTTGGCATATAGTTTTTCATAGTATTCTCTTATAATCTTTTCTATTTCTGAGGTGTCTGTTGTAACCTCTCCTCTTTCATTTCTGATTTTACTTATTTGTGCCTTCTCTCTTTTTTTCTTGGTGAGTCTAGCTAAAGGTTTGTCTATTTTGTTGATCTTTTCAAAGAACCAGCTCTTGGTTTTATTAATTTTTTCTATTGTTTTGTTTGTTCTCGATTTCATTTATTTCTGCTCTGATTTTTATTATTTCCCTTCTTCTACTGATTTTGGGCTTTGTTTGTTCTTCTTTTTCCAGTTCCTTTAGGTGCATTTTTAGATTGTTTATTTGAGATTTTTCTTGTTTGTTGAGATAGGCCTGTATCGCTATAAACTTCCCTCTTAGAACCGCTTTTGCTGTATCCCATAAATTCTGGCATGTCGTATTTTCATTTTCATTTGTCTCCAGGTATTTTTTGATTTCTTCTTTGATTTCTTCCTTAACCCAGTCGTTGTTCAGTAGCATTTTGTTTAATCTCCATGTATTTGTGGCTTTTCTGATTTTCTTCCTATAGTTGATTTCTAGTTTCATACCGTTGTGGTCAGAAAAGATGCTTGGTATTATTTCAATCTTCTTAAATTTATGGAGACTTGTTTTGTGGCCTAATATGTGATCAATCTTGGAGAATGTTCCATGTGCATTTGAAAAGAATGTGTATTCTTCGGTTTTTGGATGGAATGCTCTGTATATATCTACTAGGTCCATCTGTTCTAAGGTGTCGTTTAAGGCCAATGTTTCCTTATTGGTCTTCTGTTTGGATGATCTATCTGTTGGTGTAAGTGGAGTGTTAAAGTCCCCTACTATTATTGTGTTACTGTCTATTTCTGTTTTTATGTCTGTTAATAATTGCTTTATATATTTAGGTGCACCTACATTGGGTGCGTAGATATTTACAAGTGTTATATCCTCTTGTTGGATTGTTCCCTTGATCATTATGTAATGCCCTTCTTTGTCTCTTTTTACAGTTTTTGTTTTAAAGTCTATTTTGTCTGATATGAGTACTGCTCCCCCAGCTTTCTTTTCATTGCCATTTGCGTGGAGTATCTTTTTCCATCCCTTCACTTTCAGTTTGTGAGTGTCTTTAGGTCTGAAGTGTGTCTCTTGTATGCAGCATATATATGGGTCTTGTTTTTTTATCCAGTCAGCCACCCTATGCCTTTTAATTGGGGCATTTAGTCCATTGACGTTTAAAGTAGCTATTGATAAGTATGTACTTACTGCCATTTTTTAACTTTTTTTTTTTTTTTCCTCAGTGTTTAAGTAGTCCTTCTCTGTTCCTTACTTCTTCTATACAGAAGTGATGGTCACTTTAGTTTGACCTCTGTCTGAAAGCTGTACTCTTTAACTCCCCTCCTCCCTCCTTTTATGTTTCTGATATCATATCTAACCTCTTTTTTGTGCATTTGTATCCATTACGTTCTAATCGTGGAAATAGATAATTTTTCCTATTTGTGGTCTTGTCTTTTCCCCTTAAATCAGTCCCTTTAACATTTCTTGTAACACTGGTTTCTTGGTGACAAACTCCTTTAATTTTTGCTTATCTGGGAAAATTTTGATCTCTCCTTCCATTTTGAACGATAACCTTGCTGGGTAGAGTATTCTTGGCTGTAAGTTTTTTCCTTTTAGCAATTTAAATATATCGTGCCATTCTCTTCTAGCCTGTAAGGTTTCTGCTGAGAAGTCAGCTGATAGCCTTATGGGGTTTCCTTTGTATGTAACTTGACATTCTCTTGCGGCTTTTAGGATTCTCTCTTTATCTTTAATTCTGGACATTTTGATTATGATGTGTCTTGGTGTGGGCCTCTTTGGGTTTATCTTGTTTGGGGCTCTCTGTGCATCCTGTACCTGGATGTCTGTTTCCTTCCTTAGGTTAGGGAAGTTTTCATCTATTATTTCTTGAAATAGATTCTCTGCCCCCTTGTCTCGCTCTTCTCCTTCCGGGACACCTATAACACGGATGTTAGTGCACTTGATGTTGTCCCAGAGGTCCCTTAGACTGTCCTCACTCTTTCTAATTCTTTTCTCTTTTACCTGTTCACCTTGGGTAATTTCTTCTAGTCTTTCTTCCAGCTCACTGATCCGTTCTTCCGTATCCTCTACTCTGCTTTTGAGTCCCTCTAATGAGTTTTTCATTTCCAGTATTGTATTCTTCATTTCTGATTGGTTCTTTTTTATATCTTCCATTTCTTTGTTGACATTCTCACTGAGTTCATCTATTCTTCTCCCCAGATCAGTGTGCATCCTTAACACTCTTAGTTTGAACTCTCTGTCAGGTAGGTTGCTCATTTCTGTTTCACTTAGTTCCTTTTCTGGGGTTTTGTCCTGTTCCCTTACTTGGAATGTATTCTTTTGCCTCCTCATTTTGCCTCTTTCCCTGTGCTTGTGTCTACGTATTAGGTATGTCAGCTACGTCTCCTGCTCTTGGATAGGTGACCTTATGTAAGTGATGGCTTAGGAGGCTTCCAGTGTGCTTCCCTCAGTTCTCAATGTTCCAGGGGTGGCCCCTATGTGGGCTACGTGTGTCCTTCTATTGTGGCCTGTTAGCTGTCCCTATAGGCGCCCAGGGAGGCTGAGTTATGCTCCTGGCCAGCTGTTGTAATGCTCAGCTGCTTGTAGTTGTTGTGGGCCCTTCAGTCTCTTTATCAGGTGTGGGGAGCCCCAGCACAGTTGGCTGTAAGTTCTAATACCACATTTGTGTTGCAGTATTTCTTTTAAGTGAGTAGGCCCCCAGTGTGGCAGGTTGTTAGGCTCAGGGCCTTAGAATTGCAGTAAACCTCTAGCCTATTAGGTCTCTTGTCAGCTCTCTGAGGATTGCAGCTGGGTGGGGCTGGCCTCAGGCACAGGAGCACCCAATTGTTTCAGGCTTTGGAAGGTGGGGCAAACCTCCTATGTGGGTCTTTGAGAAGCACAAGTCTTCTGCAGCTGACAAGCCCTGCCGCCCAGAGGTCCACACACACAGTCAACACAGTCCTGCCCCTTGTGAGCGCCCCGACCTCCCCATGCGGACCCAGTCTCTCCACGGCGGGAGCCCCACACACTCCGCCACCACCCCACACTCTCCACCCGCTCCTTGTGCACACCCTGCCCAGCTCAAGTCAGCTCAGTTGCCAGGCTGCAGAAAATCCATTCACCAATCTATGCAGGCCCACACGTTGCCTGAGGGCTTGTTGTTAGGTGGGGCCAGTCTCTAGGGTGGGCTGCCTGCCTTGGCTGAGCTGGATTAAATCGGTGCTCTAGCGGGTGGAGCAGACCCTGGGCTAGCAGGTCTCAGGGAAAACTCCAATGGCGTCTGTGTCAGCACGCTCACACCAGGCCACAACAATGGCCACCACCAATGTCCCAGTCCCTGGAGAGGTCTCACCCCTCACCGAGATGCACTCAGGGCCTATTAGGTGAGTCTCTTGTCACCAAAGCAGTGTGCACCTTTCTTTCTGGTGATTTTAGGATGCTTTCTGGAACGGGTGAGTTTGTGCGCGGGCCCTTTAAGAGCCAGTTTTAGTTTCTTTGTGAACCGGGTTTTCTGGGGGTGCTCCCCAATGCTTTAGTAGCAGGCAAAGTCAGATATTATGCCACTGGTGTCGATTGTGCTGGGTCCACAAAATGCCCACAGCGGGGGCGCTCCCCGGCTCAGGGCCCCGCACCTCCAGGGAGGCTGCGTACCTGTGAGCTGCTCCCGGCGGCCGTGACGCTGGCGGCTTGTGAAGGCGGCGTTTTCCTCTCCAGAAGGGAGTCTCTGCCTCTTCCACCTCAGTTAGGATTGTCCGTTGTTGCAGGAGTTCCTCTCATCCAGTTTTCAGTTCTGTCTCAGGGGTAATTCTTCCACGAGTAGTTGTAAATTGGCTGTGTCCACGGGAGGAGGTGAGTTCAGAGTGTGCCTACGCCGCCATCTTGACTCCGCCTCCAAAATTGGTATTTTCAATGTCACATTTTTTTCCAAAAATTTGTATTGACCAGTGAAATCTGTAGCAGTAAGTCTCTATATTATAATATTTTGCTATAATTCTTTATAAAAGACTATAGAAAGAATATATAACATAAAAGAAGAAAATGTAAATAATGGGGAACACAATTTCAGAGCTCCGTTGGTATGACTTTGAAATTAGTCTTCTGTACAACAAAAATACCAGGTCAGGAGCATTTTAACAAAGTATTTGAGAAAGAAATTTGTAATAACAGTAGGAAGTGTGAAAAAAAGACATTACCTAAGAAATAGGTAACTTATTTCTGGGACTCCAACTAACTGCTTGTTTTGCTTTTAATTATTTTTTGGGGGGTGGGAGTGTTTAAAAGATACA
Source organism: Ceratotherium simum simum (assembly GCF_057802395.1). Lineage (NCBI taxonomy): Eukaryota > Metazoa > Chordata > Mammalia > Perissodactyla > Rhinocerotidae > Ceratotherium > Ceratotherium simum. Next base: position 10,524,516 of record NC_141935.1, on the reverse strand, counting down.
TTGCCTTACTCCACTGTCTATGAAAAGAAGTGCCATATTTGAGTATTAAATGGAAGTAAGGATACTGTAAAATGAAAAGTATACATATATATATTCTTTGCTTTATGAACTACGTGATAGGCTACAAAAGAGTTGAGTTTTATTTTTTTAATAATATATTTCTGAAAATACATATTCTAGTGATATGTAGTACAGATATACACACACATATTAGAGAGAGAGGGAGAGAGAGAAGGCTATCGCACGGTGCATTTTAATTGCACCTTTGGTTTTTATGGTCATTATTCATACTGTTCTTATGCGTACTGGGTGTGGAGTAAGATTATCTGTGTTCGAATCTGAGTTCCACAGCTGACTAACTATATGACTATGAGTAACTTGATTAACTTCTTCGTGCTTCAGAATTTATTTACAAAACAAATATGATTAGGTTTGCCTCATAGTTTGTTGTGAGAAATAACAAGGTGAATATGAAAAGCACTTAGAAAACTGCCCCTTGCAATATATACTCCATAAATCAGAGCCACAAACATATCCTAAAATTTTGGCAGTGTAGTATAATTTATTGTTTTTTTATTTTATTTATTTATTTTTTTAATTTTTTGTTTATTGCAGTAACATTGGTTTATAACATTGTATAAATGTCAGGTGTACATCATTATACTTCTATTTCTGCATGGATTACATCATGTTCATCACCCAAATACTAATTACAACCCATCACCACACACATGTGCCGAAATATCCCTTTTGCCCTCCTCTCTCCCCACTTCCCCTCTGGTAACCCCCAATCCAATCTCTGTCTCTATGTGTTTGTTTATTGTTGTTATTATCTACTACTTAATGAAGGAAATCATATGGTATTTGACCTTCTCCCTCTGACTTATTTCCCTTTGCATAATACCCTCAATGTCCATCCATGTTGTCACAAATGGCTGGATTTCATCGTTTCTTATGGCTGAGTAGTATTCCATTGTGTATATATACCACATCTTCTTTATCCATCCATCCCTTGATGGGCACTTAGGTTGCTTCCAAGTCTTGGCTGTTGTGAATAACGCTGCAATGAACACAGGGGTGCATGTACCTTTACAAATTGGTGTTTTCAAGTTCTTTGGATAAATACCCAGCAGTGGAATAGCTGGATCATATGGTAGTTCTATCCTTGATTTTTTGAGGAATCTCCATACTGTTTTCCATAGTGGCTGCACCAGTTTGCACTCCCACCAGCAGTGTCTGAGAGTTCCCTTCTCTCCACATACTCTGCAACACATGTTGTTTCCTGTCTTGTTAATTATAGCCATTCTGACAGGGCGTGAGGTGATATCTCATTGTAGTTTTGATTTGCATTTCCCTGATAGTTAATGACTTTGAACATCTTTTCATGTGCCTGTAGGCCATCTGTATATCTTCTTTGGAGAAATGTCTGTTCAGGTCTTTTGCCCATTTTTTGATTGAGTTGTTAGTTTTTCTGTTGTTGAGATGCATGAGTTCTTTGTATGTTTTGGAGATTAAGCCCTTATCAGATGTATGGTTTGCAAATATCTTCTCCCAATTGTTTTTCGTTTTGTTGATGGTTTCCTTTGCTGTGCAGAAGCTTTTTAGTTTGATGTAGTCCCATTTGTTTATTTTTTCTATTGTTTCTCTTGCCCGGTCAGACGTGGTGTTTGAAAAGATGTTGCTAAGACCAATGTCGAAGAGCGTACTGCCTATGTTTTCTTCTAGAAGTTTCATAGTTTCAGGTCTTACATTCAAGTATTTAAACCATTTGGAGTTAATTTTTGTGTATGGTGTAAGGTAAGGGTCTACTTTCATTTTTTTGCATGTGGCTGTCAAGTTTTCCCAACACCATTTGTTGAAGAGACTTTCTTTTCTCCATTGTATGTTCTTGGCTCCTTTGTGGAAGATTAGCTGTCCATAGATGTGTGGGTTTATTTCTTGGCTTTCGATTCTATTCCATTGATCTGTGTGTCTGTTTTTGTGCCAGTACCATGCTGTTTTGGTTACTATAGCTTTGTAGTATATTTTGAAATCAGGGAGTGTGATACCTCCAGCTTTGTTCTTTTTTCTCAGGATTCCTTTAGCTATTCGGGGTCTTTTGTTGTTCCAAATAAGTTTTAGGATTTTTTGTTCTATTTCTGTGAAAAATGTTGTTGGAACTTTGATAGGGATTGCATTGAATCTATAGATGGCTCTAGGAAGTATGGACATCTTAACTATGTTAATTCTTTCAATCCAAGAGCACGGAATATCTTTCCATTTCCTTGTGTCTTCTTCAATTTCTTTCAGCAATGTTTTATAGTTTTCGGTGTACAGATCTTTCACCTCCTTGGTTAAGTTTATTACTAGGTATATTATTATTTTTGTTGCAATTGTAAATGGCATGGTATTCTTAATTTCTCTTTCTGCTACTTCGTTGTTAGTGTATAGAAATGCAACTGATTTTTCTATGTTGATTTTTATCCTGTAACTTTACCATATTCGTTTATTACTTCTAAAAGTTTTCTGGTGGATTCTTTAGGGTTTTCTATACATAAAATCATGTCATCTGCAAATAGTGAAAGTTTCAATTCTTCCTTTCCAATTTGGATCCCTTTATTTCTTTTTCTTGCCTGATTGCTCTGACTAGGACTTCCAGTACTATGTTAAATAGGAGTGGTGACAGTGAGCATCCTTGTCTGGTTCCTGTTCTTAGAGGGATAGCTTTCAGTTTTTCACCATTGAGGATGATATTAGCTGTGGGTTTCTCTTATATAGTCTTTATTATGTTGAGCTACTTTCCTTCTATACCCATTTTATTCAGAGTTTTTGTCATAAATGGATGCTTTATCTTGTCAAGTGCTTTCTCTGCATCTATTGAGATGATCATGTGATTTTTATTCTTCATTTTATTAATGTGGTGTATCACGTTGATTGATTTGCGAATGTTAAACCATCCCGGCATACCTGGAACAAATCCCACTTGATCATGGTGTATAATCTTTTTAACGGATTGCTGTATGCGATTTGCTAGTATTTTGTTGAGGATTTTTGCCTTGATGTTCATCAGTGATATTGGCCTGTAATTTTCTTTTTTTGTGCTGTCCTTGTCTGGTTTTGGTATCAGGGTAATGTCAGCTTCGTAGAATGAGTTAGGGAGCTCCTCAATTTTTTGGAAGAATTTGAGAAGGATAGGTATTAAGCCTTCTTTGAATGTTTGGTAGAATTCACCAGGGAAGCCTTCTGGTCCTGGACTTTTATTTTTGGGGGGGTTTTTGATTACTGCTTCAATCTCCTTACTGGTGATTGGTCTATTGAAATTCTCTACTTCTTCTTGATCCAGTTTTGGAAGGTTGTATGATTCTAAGAATTTATCCATTTCTTCCAGATTGTCAAATTTGTTGTCATATAGCTTTTCATAGTATTCTCTTATAATCTTTTGTATTTCTGAGGTGTCTGTTGTAATTTCTCCTCTTTAATTCCTGATTTTACTTATTTGTGCCTTCTCTCTTTTTTCTTGGTGAGTCTAGCTAAAGATTTGTCAATTTTGTTTATCTTTTCAAAGAACCAGCTCTTGGTTTTATTAATTTTTTCTATTGTTTTTAGGCTCTATGTCATTTATTTCTGCTCTGATTTTTATTATTTCCCTTCTTCTACTGATTTTGGGCTTTGTTTGTTCTTCTTTTTCCAGTTCCTTTATGTGTATTGTTAGATTGTTTATTTGAGATTTTCCTTGTTTGTTGAGATAGGCCTGTATTGCTATAAACTTCCCTTTTAGAACTGCTTTTACTATATCCCATAAATTCTGGCATGTCATATTTTCATTTTCATTTGTCTCTAGGTATTTTTTGATTTCTTCTTTGATTTCTTCGTTGACCCAGTCATTGTTCAGTAGCATTTTGTTTAATCTCCATGTATTTGTGGCTTTTCTGATTTTCTTCCTATTGTTGATTTCTAGTTTCATACCGTTGTGGTCAGAAAAGATGGTTGGTATTATTTCAATCTTCTTAAATTTATGGAGACTTGTTTTGTGGCCTAATATGTGATCAATCTTGGAGAATGTTCCATGTGCATTTGAAAAGAACGTGTATTCTTCGGTTTTTGGATGGAATGCTCTGTATATATCTACTAGGTTCATTTGTTCTAGTGTATCATTTAAGGCCAATGTTTCCTTATTAATGTTCTGTTTGGATGATCTATCCATTGGTGTAAGTGAAGTGTTAAAGTCCCCTAGTATTATTGTGTTACTGTCTATTTCTGTTTTTACGTCTGTTAATAATTGCTTTATATATTTAGGTGCACCTACATTGGGTGCATAGATATTTACAAGTGTTATATCCTCTTGTTGGATTGTTCCCTTGATCATAATGTAATGCCCTTCTTTGTCTCTTTTTACAGTTTTTGTTTTAAAGTCTATTTTGTCTGATATGAGTACTGCTCCCCCAGCTTTCTTTTCATTGTCATTTGCGTGGAGTATCTTTTTCCATCCCTTCACTTTCAGTTTGTGAGTGTCTTTAGGTCTTAAGTGTGTCTCTTGTATGCAGCATACATATGGATCTTGTTTTTTTATCCAATCAGTCACCTTCTGCCTTTTAATTGGAGCATTTAGTCCATTGACATTTAAAGTAGCTATTGATAAGTATGTACTTATTGCCTTTTTTAACTTTTTTTTTCTCAGTGTTTTAGTGTTCCTTCTCTGTTCCTTTCTTCTTCTATACAGAATTGATGATCTCTTTACTTTGACCTCTGTCTGAAAGCTCTACTCTTTAACTCCCCTCCTCCCTCATTTTATGTTTTTGATATCATATCCAGCCTCTTTTTTGTGCATTTGTATCCATTACCCTCTTATCATGGAAATAGATAATTTTTCCTATTTGTGGTCTTCTCTTTTCCCCTTAAATCAGTCCTTTTAACATTTCTTGTAGCAGTGGTTTCTTGGTGACAAACTCCTTTAATTTTTGCTTGTCTGGGAAATTTTTGATCTATCCTTCCATTTTGAATGATAACCTTGACGGGTAGAGTATTCTTGGCTGTAAGTTTTTTCCTTTTAGCACTTTAAATATATCATGCCACTCTCTTCTAGCCTGTAAGGTTTCCGCTGAAAAGTCAGCTGATAGTCTTATGCAGTTTCCTTTGTATGTAACTTGACATTCTCTTGCGGCTACGGATTCTCTCTTTATCTTTAATTCTGGACATTTTGATTATGATGTGTCTTGGTGTGGGCCTCTTTGGGTTTATCTTGTTTGGGGCTCTCTGTGCTTCCTGTACCTGGATGTCTGTTTCCTTCCTTAGGTTAGGGAAGTTTTCATCTATTATTTCTTGACATAGATTCTCTGCCCCTTTGTCTTGCTCTTCTCCTTCCGGGACACCTATAACACGGATGTTAGTGCGCTTGATGTTGTCCCAGAAGTCCCTTAGACTGTCCTCACTCTTTTTAATTCTTTTCTCTTTTATCTGTTCAGCTTGGGTAATTACTTATAGTCTTTCGTCTGGCTCACAGATTTGTTCTTCTGTATCCTCTACTCTGCTTTTGAGTCCCTCTAGTGAATTTTTCATTTCCAGTATTGTATTCTTCATTGCTGATTTGTTCTTTTTTATATCTTCCATTTCTTTGTTGACAGTCTCACTGAGTTCATCTATTCTTCTCCCCACATCAGTGAGCATCCTTAACACTCTTAGTTTGAACTCTCTGTCAGGTAGGTTGCTCAATTCTGTTTCACTTAGTTCCTTTTCTGGGTTTTTTTCATGTTGCCTTACTTGGAATGTATTCCTTTACTCCTCGTTTTGCCTCTTTCCCTGTGCTTGTGACTACATATTAGGTAGGTCAGCTACGTCTCCTGCTCTTGGATAGATGACCTTACATAAGTGATGGCTTAGGAGGCCTGCCGTGTGCTTCCCTCATTCCTCAATGTTCCAGGGGTGACCCCTATGTGGGCTACGTGTGTCCTTCTGTTGTGGCCTGTTTGCACTCCCCATAGGCGCCCAGGTTGGCCGAGTTATGCTCCTAGCCAGCTGTTGTAATGCTCAGCTGCTTGTAGTTGTTGTGGGCCCTTCAGTCTCTTTATCAGTTGTGGGGAGCCCCAGCACAGTTGGCTGCAAGTTCTAATACCACATTTGTGTTGCAGTATTTCTTTTAAGTGAGTAGGCCCCCAGCGTGGCAGGTTGTTAGGCTCAGGGCCTTACAATTGCTGTAAGCCTCTAGCCTATTAGGTCTCTTGTCTGCTCTCTGAGGATTGCAGCTGGGTGGGGCTGGCCTCAGGCACAGGAGAACCCAATTGTTTCAGGCTTTGGAAGTTGGGGCAAACCCCCTATGTGGATCTTTGAGAAGCACAAGTCTTCTGCAGCTGACAAGCCCTGCCACCCACAGGTCCACACACACAGTCAACACAGTCCTGCCCCGTGTGCGCGCCCCGACCTCCCGAAGCGGACCCAGTATCTCCACGTTGGGAGCCCCACACACTCCACCACTGCCCCACACTCTCCACCCGGTCCTTGTTCACGCCCTGCCCCACTGAAGTTGGCTCAGTTGCCAGGCTGCAGAGAATCCAGTCACCAATCTGTGCAGGCCCACAAGTTGCCTGATGGCTTGTTGTTTGGTGGGGCCAGTCTCTAGGGTGGGCTGCCTGCCCTGGCTGAGCTGGATTAAATTGGTGCTCTAGTGGGTGGGGCAGACTCTGGTCTAGCAGGCCCCAGGGAGAACTCCAATGACGTCTGAGTCAGCATGCCCACACCAGGCCACGACAATGGCTGCCGCCAATGTCCCAGTCCCTGGAGAGGTCTCACCTCTCAGCGAGATGCACTCAGGGCCTATTAAGTGAGTGTCTTTTCACCAAAGCAGTGTGCACCTTTCTTTCTGGTGATTTTAGGATGCTTTCTGAAACGGGTGAGTTTGCGGGTGGACCCTTTAAGAACCGGTTTTAAATCTTTGTGAACCAGCTTTTCTGGGGGTGCTCCCCAATGTTTTAGTAGCAGGCAAAGTCAGATATTCTGCCACTCGTCTTGATGATGCTGGGTTCACAAAATGCCCACAGCAGGGGCGCTCCCCAACTCAGGGCCCCGTGCCTCCAGGGAGGCTGCGTACCCGTGGGCTGCTCCTGGGAGGCCATGAGGCGCTGCGGCTTGTGAAGGTGCCATTTTTCCTCTCCAGAAGGGAGTCTCTGCCTCTTCCACCTCAGTTAGAATTGTCCGTTGTTGCAGAAGTTCCTCTTATCCAGTTTTCAGTTCTGTCTCAGGGGTAATTTTTCCACGAATAGTTGTAAATTGGCTGTGTCCGCGGGAGGTGGTGAGTTCAGAGTCTGCCTACGCCGCCATCTTGACTTCCTCCAGTTGAGTATAATTTAAACACAATAGGATGTACTTGCGGAAAACTGCATCCCATTGTTGCCATTCGAATACCAGTTTTGAACCTTACTGAACTGCCTTGTCAGTTCAGCTGGCTCTCTTTACCGAGGTTATTGAGATGTAAAAACTATCATCAAAACTAAATATTTTACATTCCAGAGGTTTTAAAGGCTAGGAGAAAGCTAGATTTTGTTTTTTGTGTTCATAAGAGAGTACATTGAGGAGATTAATCTAAATTTAATCTTTTTAATATTAGTAGTTAAACAAAAACCGATTAATTATGGGTGTAAGCTATGTAAAAGAATACGCTGGTTGTCTTAATATTTTTGTGCAATTTGTAATGAAGTTAGAGAGAGGATTAGAATTATATTTAAAGTAACATAAATGACAGTAAACAGTGAAACCACACATGACTACTTTTGATGACATATTTTTTCTTTTGAACAATCTGCTCAATCTATCCTTTACAAAGTCAATTTTCTTCTTGGGTAAGACATGAATAAGAATGTTCTTCACCATCAGATACTATATTTATGATAGCTAGTGCACAGTCATGGAAAGAGAGAAGAGTAAAGATGAATTTGCCTATAGAGGATGAAAAGATGCACATCATGCATTTATTATGTTGGCACATACTTTGTAGTCAGTGGTCTTTGTACGTTATTATTCTTTTTGTGTGTGAGGAAGACTGGGTCTGAGCTAACATCCATTGCCAATCTTCCTCTTTTTGTTTTGCTGAGGAAGATTAGCTCTGAGCTAATATCTGTGCTCATCTTCCTCCATTTTGTATATGGGATGCCGCCATAGCATGGCTTGATGAGTGGTGCATTGGTCTGCACCTGGGGTCCACACCTGCAAACCCTGGGCCACTGAAGCAGAGCACAAGAACTTTATCACTGTGTCACCGGGCCAGCCTCTATATTACCTGTTTTTTTCACATTTTTATGTGTTAAACATCAAACACTTCACACACGTTGAATATATTATGTGGAATAATTCACAAATATCTTATCATATTTACATAAGGTCCATGATAATTCCTTCTCAACTATATCAATTTTAGGATATGTGTTGTTGAAGAAAAATATTTGGGCAGTGTTTATATGTTTTTATAATATAACATTACATCAAAAAATTTTTAATGTCATAAAATATTCTTCAAAGGTGATTATTAGTGACTGCTTGGAATTCTTTTGTATTAATTTACTTGACTCTTCTGTTTGCCCTTTTTTTTCTAGTTTGTGGTGAATATTTTCTTATGACTTCACAAAACTAATTCTACAATCTACTAATTTTCCTTTTATGTTTAAGGAATATGGAAAGTGGCTTAATGTAAGAAATAAGTGATAGAGTGAATCCCCTGGTGAGATAATCTATCAACATCTCAGAAAATATAGAGCCACGTTATTCTAAAAAAGACTGCATATCTTTTGTGCTAAGCTCCCCCATTCATTTCCTCGTGTCATCCTATTAGGGGAAAAAGTCTATAAAATATGCAGAGTAAGGCTCTGTTTTCTTAGCTTTTTGGCTAAGGCCTTAACAATGAAGATAATACACGAAAATCACCCTCCATTTCTAGAGCTATATATTCCCCATGATAATTACTTTGAGCTGTGGAAACTAGTCAACTGACCAATACCCCAAGTTATACAACATAACACTAGAAAGTCAGTTGTTAGATAGACAAGTCTCAAGTTTTGGTGAAAGCTTTGGCTTTCTTTATTTTTAGAGATAAAAGTTTGGGTGTTGTCAACATATACTATATTTAAATCCAATGGGTTAGATGAAATCACTTCATAGCCCTGTTGAGATAGAGAAAGAGCCCAGGACTGAGAATGTCTTCCAGGGACTCTAACACCAGTGGTGTGAAGAGGAGGAAGATGCAGGAAAGGAAACTAGAAAGGGCATAAATGAAGTGGGGGGAAAAGTAACAGAGTGAGCTGTCATAAAAGCCAAAAGAAGAGTCTTTCAAGATAAAGACAGTGGTCAATTTCATTGAATGTAGCTGACAAGCCAAATGAGATAAAATACAAAAGTAACCACTGGATTTGACAACATTAAAATCATTGATGTTCTTCAGACAACCCACCAGCTGGGAGAAAATATTTGCAAAACATATATCTGACAAGGGGTTAATCTCCATAATATATAAAGAACTCACACAACTGAACAACAGAAAAACAAACAACCTGGTCAAAAAATGGGCAGAGGAAATGAACAGACACTTCTCTAAAGAAGATATACAGATAGCCAACAGGCAGATGAAAAGATCTTCAACATCACTAATCATCAGGGAAATGCAAATCAAAACAACACTAAGATATCACCTCACGCCCGTTAGAATGGCTATGATCGCCAAGACAAAAAACAACAAATGTTGGAGAGGATGTGGAGAAACAGGAACCCTCATACACAGCTGGTGGGAATGCAAACTGGTGCAGCCTCATGGAAAACGGTATGGAGATTCCTCAAAAAATTAAAAATAGAAATACCCTATGATCCAGCAATCCCACTAGTGGGAATCTATCCAACGAACCTGAAATCAACAATCCAAAGAGGCTTATGCACCCCTATGTTCATTGCAGCATTATTCACTATAGCCAAGAAGTGGAAGCAACACAAGTGTCCCTCGACTGATGATTGGATCAAGAAGATGTGGTATGTATATATGTGTGTGTATATATATATAGATATATATACACACACACAAGGGACTACTACTCAGCCATAAAAAAGGACAAAATAGTCCCATTTGCGACAACATGGATGGACATGGAGGGTATTATGTTAAGTGAAATAAGCCAGAAAGAGAAAGACAAACACCATATGATCTCACTCATATGTGGAATATAAACCAACACATGGACAGAGAAAACTGTATTGTGGTTACCAGGGGCAATGGAGGTGGGGGGTGGACGCAAGGGGTGAAAGGAGACTAGTATATGGTGATGGACAAACAAAAATGTATAACCAAAAATTTCACAATGTTTTAAACTAGTAAAACGTCAATAAAAAATTAATTAATTTAAAAAAATTGATGTTCTTGATATATTATTTAATTATTATTTTAATGATATTAATTAAAATAAATGTTTCAGCCTAGTGGATATGGTTTTCATTTGTTGCTCTTGTGTTAATGGATAGCAATAACAGGGCTGGCCTTCAAACCTGCTAAGCATTTAATGGCACATTTCTAGCTGTAGTGTCTTTTACTGTGCATCACAAAAGTTATTAATGTTATTAAAATATCTACAGAAACACAACCAAGACTTGGTCCTAAAAGCCTCCATCTGGTGGTTTGCTTAAGATTCTTCCTTGCTCTTACTAGGGAATGGGGGTGTGTGTGGAAGCTTTGGCTGGGTGAGATAATTGCTATCAGTTATAGGCTTGGAAGTACTTCCAGAAGCATTCTAATTCCCATTTATTCTCTCTCCTCTCTATATCCCCTTCCCTTTTCTTCTCTTCTACTCCTCCTTCCTGTTTGCCTTTTGTTCTCTTTCTTCTTTGCTCTCTCTTACTCCCATTAGGCCCATATGCCCTTCAACCCCCTTTGTTAAGTAAAATAAAACGTAAGAGCCTTTCTCTCCCTTAAACTTTCAATCTCCCCATTTTCCTCCTGTTACCGGCTTCTGTACATTTCCACAGTCTGCCTGAGTATATGTAGCAATGAATATGACCTACAGTGCCCAGGATGATTGTCTGAGAGCTATTTTATTTCCAAGGAATAAAGGAAAATATTCTTTTTCTTCCTCCTACCACCTAACCCTCTGCACAAATTCATGGTGGACTTTTGTAATCAGACGTGTAAAGGCACAGAGTGCCAATGAGTCAGGAGATTACGGTGACTCCTACACAGCAAAAGCAAGAACAAATAATAAATCTCTCTAGGTATGATGAGGACTCCTCCCTGCAGCTGAGTATCTGCACACACCTTTCTTTTTTCCTTCCTGTAAATGAGAGTTGAAGTAATAAGAAAAGTAAAGGTAATTCTTATTTGTCAAAGGTATTTCTTATTTTGTCATACGTAATGTTTTCTTAAACCTGAAGCACGTTCCACTATTATATATAATAAAATCTTCCCTAGACTCCCTGTGTTGTACATGGTTCCAGCTTTGGTCTTAATATCACATTTCAGCCCTACGCAAACGGGGCAGAGAAAGGTAGCCCTGGAAATGGAAAGTAAATGAGTTGTATTTATCCTTGAGTTAACCTGTGGTTCAATTTTACTTTCTATTTATTTATAGTATAATGACCAAAATGTAAGTTTTTGTAAGTAGCAAATCTAGCTGTGGCCTATTTTACAATGTTAGCATTTTTGTTTTTCACCTGAGATCCAACAAGTTAATTTCACATGTGCACAGGGAAATAGATTCCAATGAAAGTTCTTAGATCTCTGAATTCCTGAACGTCAGGTGATAACTTATGCCTATAATATATTCTATAATGAAAGTTATAGTGGCTTAGTCCTTCTCGATGCCAGCATTTGAGTCTTAAATAGAACTAACTGCTTTACCTCCCAGCATGCATAATTCTAAGAATTGACAATGAGAGCTAAACTAAACAATGTGAGCAAGATTCTGGGTCATTCTAACTGTCAAGCTGTAGAATTACATCTTCTAGAGGCAAGAAACAGGGTAATCACTGTTAAACTCAAGGACCTGACTGATATAATTCTATAACTATGACTCTATAACATTATGCTATAACTCCAGCGAGATGGAAGAAGCCAGGAAAAAACTAGTCCTTTTTTCGAAACAATGGGCATAATAATAAATTTTATGTAGGAATTTCTTTCTAAGAATATGAATATACTTTTTAAATAAGACAATTTTTTATCATATTTTGAAAATTTTCCTAGATTTAAAGTATAGTTAAAATTTTTAATCTGTACATATTTATATCAATCTAATCATCCAAATATATTAGTCTTCTTTCTAGTTTTCTTAAGAACTTATTGTGAGACAATCTAATGAGTGTGATACACTAATTATAAGAAAGATGTTAATGGTTCACATGATGGCATATATGTTCAATTTTTGATATATTTTATAGACTATGCAAAGGAAGGTCAATGGAGAAGATTGATTATGGTAGACCTGCTTTTTGGTCCCCCCAATCTTTCTGCACATATAAAGACAAGTAAAATGATGTACATTTATTCATTCATTCAACAGCTATCCCTTGATTATGTACCATATGTGAGTCACTGTTAAAGGACCATATATAGGATTTAACTCAACAGAAAAAGCACCTGTCTTCATGGAGCTTACATTCTAGATGGACAAACTAAACAATCATCTATATAATATTTCAGCTGAACCTAAGTTCTAAGAAGGAAAACAAAGTGGTGAGATGACAAAAATTGATGGTGGGAAAATATCAAGCATTGCCGAGGATGAGGAGCAACCAGGATCTTCATTTGCTGCTCATGGGACTGTAAATTGGTAAAGCCAGTTGAAAAACTATTTGGCATTCTCCATTAAAGCTGAGTATGTGTAAATCCTAGGGCCCAGTAATTCCCTTCCTAGATGTACTCCCAACAGAAATATATTCACATATTTACAGAAGTTACATAGTAAAATGTGCACAGCAACACTGCATGTAGTACATACATTTTCTCAAAAGAAAATAGACAAATGCTCACCAATAGTAAAATAGGTAAATAAATTGTAGTTATTCACATCATGGAATATTACACAGTGATGAGAATGAACAATCAAGAACTGTATGAGCAGGAGAGAACATAATGGAAGATTCCATTTGTATAAGTACTAAAGCAGGTCATACTAATCTATGTTGGTAAGTGACAGGATCGTGTAATCTTGAGGGTGGTGAATATGGAAGAAGAGCACAAAGAATGGTGAGTGTTAGAGTGCTAATCATGTTGCTTTCTTGGTTTGGATGCTGGTTTCCTGACTGGGATGCTTTGTTTGGCTTTGACATTGACCTCATCTAAAGCTAATATTCTGTTTTCTTTCATAGTGTATCTGTCAGTACTTTTCTTTTTCTAAGTAGCATAGCAGTGAGCTATGAAATGTCTCTTCTTTGTAAAATTTTATGAGGTGATTTAGTCCCATTGATTCTCACAACAGGGGGTAAATAAAAAGTGCTAGAAGGGCATTTCCACAATTAGGGAAAAAATATAAAATAATCTTGAACATCCCTACTGTGTGTTTTTTTAAGGATAAGTAACATAATTTAAAATAAGAGTGGTATGAGAGGGAACATCCAATCGGAGAGCCTATTGGGATATTTTGACAACTGCAATTAACAGATTCTTTGAGATTTTGGAATATATGGTAATTTTACTCTCATAAATATTTAAGTAATGTTTTATTACCACAAAAAGGCACAACAAAATTTTCATGTGAAACGTATGCTATAAATTTTGTGGTTTGACCCTCCTTGGCCTGTGTACCATGTACTAAGAGATTAGGATCAGGTTGTATTGCTATTATCTATACACACAACTAACCCCTTGACTAAGCTGTGTACACTGTGAGAGTCAGTGCTACATTTAATTCAGTCTATATCTCTATGACCTACAACACTTTAGATGCACAATAGATAATTGAGATATATTTGGTGAATAAATACCAAATAAATGTATGACTTTATGACTGAATAAGCACAACTTCATGTACAGTAGAATGATTCTTTTTTTTTTTTTTTGGTGAGGAAGATTGGCCCTGAGCTAACATCTGTTGCCATTCCTCCTCTTTTTGCTTGAGGAAGATTGTCCCTGAGCTAAGGTTTGTGCCAGTTTTCCTCTATTTTGTATGTGGGATGCTGCCACAGCATGGGTTGATGAGCACTATGTAGGTCCATGCCTGGGATCTGACCCCGTGAACCCCAGGCTACTGAAGCGGAGCACTCGAACCTAACCACTATGCCACCAGGCTGGCCCCAGAATGATTCTTGATAAAAAGACTTTGGTCAAGTTAACTGGCCCTACACAATTTTGAAAAAAGTGGAATCTTGCACGCTATCACAAGAAATTTTGTCCTGCTTATCCTGACATCATCGTCCTAAAAACCACAGACCACAGAATTAGACACCCCCATCATTACATCATAAACCAAAATAATTTTCAGCTAGATTAAGTATTAAAAAGTACAAAATTAGACCATGCAGAATACAATATAGATAAATAATTATCTGATTTAGAACTGGAAAAGCAAAAACTATAATAATGAATAACAAGCAGTTCCACAGAAATAGATTGATTGCCTTAATTATATTTAAGTTAAAGGAACTCCACACTTCTCCACACTGTCAAATTTTAGAAATGAATTTGGGAAATATGACTAGGAACATGTATTACAAAGTAAGGATTACTATCCTTATGAAGTAGTATTACAAATTAATACATGAAAAACTTGCCATTAACAGAGGATTGGTAAGGGACATACATGAATAGGATGAAAACTTATATAAATAATATCGTCAAAATGTTCTAAAACTAAAAAAGCAATATATCCGTGTGCATGTTTCTGTCTGTACTTCTTTTCTCCCAGATGCCTATATTAAGCATATTGGTTAATTGAGAATTTGAGTTATATTGTAACTTCAGTCAACTATTTTAAAAAATGTGATGTCTTTGGAATATAGTAAAGTAGGGTAATTCGTTGTTGCTGTAAATGTTTGGCTAACTGTGGTGAAAAACTTTATGAGAGTTGTTACAACAAGAAAATTGCTGTGAGGAATTGTAAGGAAGGTGGTTAGTGGAGAGATCTGCAGCATAGAAGTGATCTTCTCTGAAAATCCTAAAAGAACCCTTATAGGGACAATTCTAGGATATATATTGGGCTTCTTTGTCTTAGGCATGATTTTGCAATGAGGATGATATCAACGACAAGCAAGTAAAAATTGGCTTGGGGATGATGGGAAAAATCTTAGATATTACAGTGGTTTGTGGTCCGCAAAAGACCCATAGTACACAAACAGCATAAATAGCATTCATGGGCAGGGTTGGGAGTATGATTAAGAAAAACTGTCTAAAAAAGCTGCTTCTGGGAACAATAATGAAAAAAAAGAGGTTGAGAAAAAGTGCACTGAAAAACAGTAGATGTCTGAAAAAAGTTAAACAAAAATCAAATTAACATTTACCCTCTTAACTATCTTAAAAATATTTACTTATTCTACTTTGAGTATCACAATTTACTGCACTAAAATTAAATGTTTTAAAAATAATAAAATCTAATCTTAAATTTAAAAAATCTAAAAAGTAGTTAGAAGTTAAGATGAATTATGTAACGTATATGTAACAGTAATATTTAATAGTTTACACACACATACAGGTATATTATACATGTAAAATTAGAAAACTAATGGTCAACAAGATGAATCTGCAAAATCTACTGCATAAAATTACATAACACTAAGTGACTAAATTTTATTTTAGTATGAAGAGTGAAAATTGCTCTTATGGCAAATCAAGATGGCATTGGAATTTATTTCCATCCCCAACATTTTGGAAATCATAAACTTTACTCAGCATAAAACAACAAATAATACAATAGTCAGTATAAAGAAACCAAGACAGAGTGAGAGAAAAGAATTCCCATCAGCTTTTTAATCTGAGCAAAGGGACCTATTGCCTCAGCACATCACCGAGATCTACGTGTCCAGAGGGAAAAGTAAACTGGTCTATTTACTCGTGTGTTTGAAGGTAACGCTGTCAAACAGGAAACAAACATAGGCTTGACAATTTTGTGATTTCCCTATGAGACTAGGAAATTCTTTTAGATGAACTTAGCATTTGGTATGTCAAAAACATTCTCTAAAAGAAGACTGCACCATGAATATGATAACCTACATCTAATAACTAAAGGGCAGTGATTATCCTGAGTCCTGCAGACATACCAGTTAGCCATCTTCACTGTAAAACAGGAAAATCCAGTCTATGGTATCATTTAGTGGAAACGTTATAATAAAGCAAAATTTTAAAAAGCAAAACAAGGCAAACAACTCAAAATTGTCAAAAACATCACAGCACCTATACCTGAGCATAAGAAATTTGTGACATGTCATAAATCCAACACATTATAAAAAGTAATGAGAATTAGAAAAAGAAGCAAGTGATACTCAAGTGATAAATATTAGGAAGTGAATAAGGTGAACATGTTCTGTATTTTTCTTTGCTGTACTATCACAAACATCAAATTTCCTTGTCCTTTAATATTCTTTGGAATAATTTGTAAGAATCAGATTAAGCATACAATCTGTGGTTATGTTTTTGCAATAATTGATTGTTAATGCTCCTTAAACCAATGTAGTCATCAATAAATATTAAGTACTACAGTGTAGGCAGTATTCATAAAATATAATTTCATGTATGGGATTGACATTCAAGTGGATTTATTCACTTTCAAATAGAACACTTTGGTTATGATGGTGGCCTGGAAATAATTTCCTGAGATTTTTTTTTTCTGCTCAACACTTGCACCATTGTACCACCAATTAAAACAAGATGGGCTACGGTGGAAACGTGGAAGCATCTAAGGACATTTGAAGCCACGAGTCTTAGAGAGGAGAGATCTCTTAGAGAAAGTTATTTGTTTTAATGATGTGAGGGAGAATCCAGTTGGAGAGAAAAGGCCTGGAGGAAGCTAGAAAAAGATCCCTCACTCCACTGCTGTCTGAAATGCATGAGTTGCTCTTTTTTTTTTTTTTATTTTGGCTGGGAAAGATTTTCCCTGAGCTAACATCTGTTGCCAATCTTCCTCTCTTTGTCTTTTTTCCTTCCCAAGCGCCACTACCTAGTTATATATTCTAGTCGTAAGTCCTTTTAGTTCTTTTTTATGTGGGTTGCCGCCACAGCACGGCTACTGACAGACAAGTGGTGTGGTTCTGCGCCTGGGAACTGAACCAGGCCGCTGAAGTGCAGAGCGCTGAACTTTAACCACTAGGCCATCAGGGCTGGCTCTAAGTGTCTCTCTTTAGTGTACCCCTCAGCCTCAGGAGAAAGTTTTCCCTGCTGACTAATTGCATGGCATCTTTCTGTGGCCACAAATACTTCCTGATAAAGTGGCAATCGCAACAAATTCCCCTACAAAATGGGTTGAGGCTATTCTGACTGGTAGGAGAAAATGTGCTCCATCCCTGTCTGCCAATTGCTAAAAATTAAGGGCAGCAAAAGTACTTGGCAAGGAATGCTCATCAAATAGATCTGAATTTGTACTTCATTTGCTATCCAGCCACGGAAACACAGGATTTTACTATATCGTCTACTCGTGCCAGTTAACGATTCCAGAGACATCCTAATAGAATTGACCTATGTGAGGACAGAGGAAAGCAACAAATAAGGGGGTGTATTACATGAGTGCCCTAAGAAGAATGAAACGCATTAAATGGATAGAATGATGTAAGTAGGAGACACAGCTGCATTAGTTATGTTGTTCATACTGAAATAAAACAAATGGAAGAGATAAAAGAAATTAAAATAAGGATTCTCAAGAAAATAAAACATAAGATTTTTCTTGAATAAAAATAAATAATGGTAAGTTCAACGAACTAACAAAAAATTATGTAGTCTCTGCTCAGAATAAGATTAGTGTTCTGAAAGATGAAATGAAAGACGGCTCAAAATACAGGGCAAAAACACAAAACAAATGAGACTACAACAGTAAAAATAAGATGTATTTTTGAATAGTAGAAATTCTGGAAAATAAAAAAATAAAGGTATTTGTTAGAGAAAAAATTATTTAAAAATCATTAAAATAAAATTTTCCTGTGTTTTAATTGGCCTTCTAATTGTCACCTGGAAAGAGTTAGTCCACCCCATCCAGGTATTCATGCCCTTTTTAATAGGATTTTGGAGAACCTCTTACTAAAGGTTATAATCTATTTTTCCAGTTTTGAAGCTGGGCTGACCTGATTTGCTTTGGCAAGTGACAGAGTAGCAAACACGATACAAGAAGAGACTTCAAAAGGCCCTCTTTCAGGTCTTGTTAAACTTCTGCCGTCTTGTAAAGAGCTCTAAGCTATCCTTCTGGAAGTAAGAGAACACACTGGTCAGAGACCTCCCTCCAAACTGGGACCCCTGCAGATTAAACCAGATGAATAGAATCTGATTGCAGCTACATGAGTAAATTCATCCAACAGCAGCAGAAGACTGCCCAACCGAGCCCAAACAAACCTACAAGTTAAATAAATGATTACTTATTTAAGCTAATAAATTTTAGAGTAGTTTGTTTGGCAGCAAAGTCTAACCTTCAGTCTCTTCCTCATTTGCCATATAACATGCTTTTCCTCTATTCCTTTAAACATAATCCTGTAGATACTTTAGATTCTGTTTCTGAGAAGTTCAAAGTTTCCTCTCCAAATTCTTATTCATTAGGATCCAATGCTCTTTTTTCCTGCTGGTTCTCACTTATGGTACTATGATCCATTTTTGTTTCATTGTCTCTTTTTTTGTGTAATTCTGTGTTTTCTTCTTAATTGTGAGTCCGTGTTCCTCGGACTTTATCTGTGAATGCTTTGAAGCCTAGATTGAAAAGTCCTTCCTCCAAAGAGGATTTCTGTTTGCTTCTTCCAGCTAACTAGAAGTACTTCTGGAAAAGAAGATTTAAATGAAATTTGAAAACTTTAAGAATCAGAGGATGGCCAGCATATCCTTATGACTAGTCTAAGACGATATGTTTATTTTGTCTTTGTTTTTGCTTCCTCTCCTGGTGTTCAAGTTAAGACAGCCACTTCGCTGTTGCAAGTTCCATTCATTGCTCATTCACAACTACACTGAGAATGTTATATTTGGGGAATCACATTTATGTGTGCACGTGCTCTTCGACTTCTCACCTTGTACAGGTCCTGGGCTTCATTTTCAATCCTCTATAACTCATGCAGTGATCAAAACAGAATTTCATAATTTCCTGAGTGCTTTGGACTGAATGTTGTGTGCCCCGAAGATTCATATGTTCAAGCCTAATATCCAATGTGATGGTATTTGGATGTAGGGACTTGAGAGGTAATTAGGTCATGAGGGTGGAGCCCTCATGAATGGGATTAGTGCCCATATAAGAATGGACACTAGAGAGATGACATCTCTCTTGGTCATTTGAGAGTACAGAGAGAAGGTGGCTATCAATAAGCCAGGAAGCAGGCTCTCACCAGATACTTGATCTGTTGGCAATTTAATCTTGGACTTTCCAGACTCCAAGACTGTGAGAAATAAATGTTTGTGATTTAAGCCACCCAGTCTATGGTATTTTAGTTATAGCAACCCTAACTGCTTAATACACCGGGTCAGTAGAAAAGCTCTGGTAAAAACTTCCTTGATGCTTACTTACCTCCCAGAGTTCCTACTGTTGCATTGCTTTTGGCCTCTGATAATTCCTTTTTTGTGACAACACAAAACTGAGTTTTAATGGTCTCATAGAAGGGTTGTTCATGGTTTATTTTCTACCATATTGCCACTAATGGGTAACTCACTCTTTCAGATAATCTGCTTGGCTATCTAACGTACAATAGAAACCATTGTCTTCTTCCATTACTTTCACCTTCTCATGTATTGATGCATGCATCAGGTTTTGTCTTGAATCAGATTATTGGCATATTTAGTTCATTTAGGTTATTACATATTTGTGGTCAATCAATGTACAAATGCATCACATAACAGTCTTATGGAAGGTACAGCTGTCCCAAACTCTTAGGGCATGACTTGCAATGATTCTTGAAAAGCCAACATTCTAATCAATCATTTCATTTAATAACTTTTATGTAGTATTCTTCCTAAATATGAGAGAAGAGCAGTGAACATGGAAAAACTGAAGACACGCATTAATTTGCTTAACTATTTTGCCTGGGGTTGGCCCTACATATAACAGTGTATATTTTTCATTAAGTAGAATAATAAAAAATCAAATGCAATTAACTGAACTAATATGAAGGGACAAGATAAATGTTATATCCTAATAAAATTCCAATGCTAACAACTTCAAGCCATAGCTGTCTTATTTGTGGACTAGAGCAAATAACATTAAGCTAAAGAACCAACTAATGGATGATTAATGTTCCTTATTAAATTAGATAAAGGAAAATAACAATGTTAGTTGTTAGTAAGTCACCAGAGTGGAGGAAAAAAAAGAAACTTTGACAAGGATAATTTTTCTGAAGTTTTATTTTATAAAGATGGTGAATATAATTACCCAGAGAAATGGAACTTTGTTCCATTATTGACTGTAAATTTTCTTTCTAATTTTATATGAAAATATAGTTTATGATTTATGGTTGCTTTTACAAGTGGATAGCAGACTGCACCTCAGTTATATACTTGTGTGTACATAGTACACATTACATTTAGGATATATTTTTCATAATTCATAAAAAAGCTTTTACAGGTAACTTTGATTAAAGGCAGATTTGTGGAATAGTCTTACCTAAAGGATTGCTTTTTTCCTTTATTAAACATTACCTGTTATAGCATTTTTGTATAATTCTCTTCTTTCTGACCTTGATCCCAAGGCTAGACATGGAAAATCCAATTTTCCTTAATATTGCATCTGCAAATCTACTTTTGTGAATAATTACTTGATCAAGCAGAGAATCAAGAGTGTCCCAGGGCTTGCCCGGTGGCGTAGCAGTTAAGTTGGTGCACTCTGCTTCAGCAGCCCAGGGTTCACCAGTTCACATCCTGGGCGCGGACCTACGCACCGCTCATCAAGCCATGCTGAGGCGGCCTCCCACATAGAGCAACTGGAAGGATGTGCAACTATGACATACAACTGTCTACTAGGGCTTTGGGGAGAAAAAAGGAAAAAAAGAGGAAGATTGGCAACAGATGTTAGCTCAGGGCTAATCTTCCTCAAAAAAAAAAAAAAAAAGAGAGTGTCCCAGAAGGAGGTTAAAATGTCTTGGTGCTGGAATAGTCTCCAGGTTTATAGTACATGACAGATTTTACAATCCACTTTAAACAAAGTGAAATACTATATGGGCAAGTCCTTGAATGTTAGTGGACTCCTCTGCTTTAAGCTTCCTCACCAATCCTACTGATCATCTGGAGGCTATGAAGAAATGGTGTGTGGAAAGAAGGATTACCTCTTCTCTATTTAACATGAATGCTTACTGACTAAAAAGGTTTTATATTACATCATTTATACATGGTATTTTATATTATATCATTTATATATAAACAGCCAATGCATCATTACTGTTATTGCCTCAGTCAGTCACAGTCAGTTATCTTTAAGAGCACTTTAAATATACATATTTATATTCTAGACATATACATATATAGAGAGAGGTGTATGTACATAAATACGTATATGTACACACACACACACACACACACAACCTTCAAAGCTTTATTTATTCCATTCTAAATGTTGTTCATTTCTCTGTGTAGATCCAAGTTTCTGATGATAGAAAAATCCTTTTGCCTGAAGAATTTTAACATATCTTGTACAGTAGGTCCGCTGGCAATGAATTCCCTCAAGTTTTGTTTGCCTGAGAAAGTTTTTACTTCTCCACTTTTGAAGGATATTTTCTCTGGATATAAATTTCAAGATTGAGTGTTCTTTTTCCTTCAGCAATCCATTGTTTCCTTGCTTGCATGGTTTCTGACAAGAAATCTGCCACAATTCTTAATTGTGTTCATTTGTAGATAAGGTGTCCTCACCCCCATACCAGCTGCCTTGAAAAATTTCTCTTTGTCTTTAGTTTCTGCAGTTTTAATGTAATATGACTAAGTGTGATTTGCTGTTGTTGTTGTTTTGTGCTATAGATTCTGCTTGGTGTTCTCTGATATTCCTGGATCTGTGCTTTGGTGTCTGTAACTAATTTCAGCCAATTTTCAGTCATTATTTTTTTTTTAATATTTCTTGTGCTTCATTCTCTTTTTATTTTCTTTCTCAGATTCCAATTGTACATATGTTTCACCATTTTATATTGTCCCACAGTCCTTGAGTTATTTATTTTTTTCTTAGTTTTATTCTCTTTACCTTTTTGCATTTCACTTTGGGTAATTTCTATTGACCCGTCTTCATGGTTATTGATTCTTTCTTTAGCTTTGTCAGATCTATTGATGAGCCTATTGAAAGTATTCTTCATTTTTTTATACTATGTTTTTATATCTAGCATTTCCGTTTACTGTATCTTATAGCTTCTATCTCTTTGCTAAATTTATCTATTTGATCTTGCATGTTGCCTACCTTTACAATTAGAGTCTTTAACGTATTAAAGATAGTTACAGTCACGAGAACGTTTTGGTCAACGACTGACCACATATATGATGCTGGTCCCACAAGATTAGTTCCATAGAGCCTAGGTATGTGGTAGGTTGTACCATCTAGGTCTGTGTAAGTACACTCAAACTGTTCGCATAACAAAGAAATTGCTTAACGGCACGCTACTCAGAACATATCCTTGTCATTAAGCAACACATGACTGTATTTTAAATTGCCAGTCTTATAATTCCAACATCTCTACCATACCTGAGTCTTGTTTTAATTGCTTTGTCTTTTCAGATTGTAGGTTTTTTCCTTGACTTTTGGCATGTATTGTAATTATTTGTTGAAAGTCATACATGTTGTATAGGATGGTACAAACTGAGGTAAAAAGGATTTAGTTAATAAGCCTGAGATAAAATATGAAATGAAGAGAATCAAGTATGTGGTAAATATGTGAGAAAATCTTATGGCTACAAACTGTATAAAAAAAGTAATAATTATATATTTTAGCTTTAAAAAGATAAGCTTATACGCAATAAAATTATATAAGCTTATAAATACAAACTAAAGTGTTCTTTATCTAAGAGACTGGTATTTGAGGGAGGATATGAAAAGATATTTATTAATTTAGACCATGATATGTTAAGTAAGCATGTTGTAACCTCTAGGAGAGAAACAGAGTATAAAAATAGTAAACTAGTAAATGAGGGAAAGTAGAAAGAGAAAAAGCTCATCTGATCTCAAAAAGAGGCAAGAAAGCAGGGATAGAAAAACTGAACATGTGAGACAAATGAAAAGCCAAAAATAAGTTGGCAGATATATGACCCCCAAATATTATATTAATCAACTAACATAATCAACTTACATTAAATATAGGTGGACTAAAACTCCAGCTAAAAACAAAAATAGTGAAATTCATAAAAATTAATCCAACTAAGTTCTCTATACAAAAATCACCCCTAACCATTGAGAGTAACAGTGAAATATGACATATATGAAAATACTAACTAAAAGAAAACTGGCTTAGCTATATTAATAGCAAATAAAATCAATTTTTGTACAAAAAACACAAAAGCACTGGATATGAAAAACTTTACTTCACAAAAGAACCATTCCAAATGGATAATAAATATATGAAAAAAAAACACATTCAAGCTCATTGGTAATAAGGAAAAGGTAAATTGAAATCACAGTTAGAAATAATTTCACACCATTCTAGTAGCAAAATTATAAATGCTTAAAATGTCAGTGAGGATAAAGAAATGGGAAATCTCTTACCCTGCTGATGGGAGTGTAAACTGATAGAACCATTTCAGAGAACAATATTTTTATCTTGAAGAGTTGAAGGCTAGTTTTATTACCATAATTGTATGATCCAGCAATTTCACACCTAGCTATATATTGGAGAAAATCTCTTGAATACTGGAATTACAATGCCATTAAAGTAGACATTCATATTTTTACAAAAATGAAAACAATCCAATGTGCATCCATAGTGGAATAAATAAATAATTTGTAATTTATACATCTAATGAAATACTATAGAGAAATAAAAATAGACAAATAACAGTTATACTCTAAAATGACACTTCTCAATTTGTGGACTGGGAACCTCTGCAGATTCTTGAGACCCTTTCAGGGTATCCACAAGAAATAAGAGAGGTGTTTTCTTAATAATACCAGGAATATTATTAGTCTTTTTCTACTCTCCTCTTCTAATGAGTATACAGTAGAATATTTCAGTGGTACATGACATGTGATTATATCATTGCTTTGATGGCTAACGGTATATGTGCTTGTTCATTTGTGTGTGTTCTTAAAGTTCCCAGTTTTTATTTTCAATATGATAAATTCTCAAGAAAAAAATAATACCTAAGAATTTTGTATCTAAATTTTGTTCATTCTACTGACTGCCATGGGACCACTGAAACATGTTTTCACTGCTTGTAACTCACATGTTTCCTCTTAAAGTGGGGAGGGTCAAATGAGCAAATGTAGGCACACTAAACATCAAGTGACCATTAGCTTAGCTCAGCCAAAGTATCTGAACACAGAGAACTGGGGAGAGTATGTCTCAAATTATTTTTTCCTAAGTGTTTGATTTATTTCTAGCAATGAAAGCATTCTTAACCTATGGGAAACAGATACCATTGACTTTTTCAAATAACATAAATAAGGTTGAGTTCATCAAAAGGTATGTTTCATTGCGTGAATATTGTTAGGAGTCCAGCTTCATAATGCATTCAAATTAAATTTTCAGTGAAGTCCACTAGTTTGAAAATTAACAAGTTTGTTTCACATACCTGCTGATTCTTCCCAATGTTGGTTGTTCAGTCTATGAACCCATGACATCTCTTAGGTAAAATGGTTCTGGCATGTTTATCAAGTTTTAGTTTTGTTATAGATAAAAACAGAGAAAGAAACCTCCAGCGTGTTACTTAGTTGAAGGCAGAGGAATTAAAAGTGGTACAGACAGATATAAATAGTACATTTTAAACATAAGCTTTTTGTGATAAGCATGCTTATGATTTCCAAAATTTATTCTTAAATGGTGTAAATTTTATCACATTATTTAAATTATGGACTTGAATCTTAGAACACGTTCAGTAAAATTATGACATCAAATTAGTTAAGATAATGTATGTGAAAGAACTTAGCACAGTGCCTGGCACATTCAGGTGCTCAAGAATTTTCTGCAGAAACAGAACACTAAATTTGTGATTTTTAAGCCAAGAAAGGGCACTGAAGAAATTATAAAGTAATTTTTACTCAGTATTGTTAAGTTTTTATGTCTATATTTACTTATTTATCCTGGCAGAGTACATGAGGACTCTGAATCAGAGAACAGATTGTTCATTACTCATGGAGCACCTTATCGCCAGTTCCCTGAGCCCCAGTCACCATGCGGTGATGTGACAAAAGGATGATGTCACCCTGTGTGTGCACTGAGGTTGCAACACAAGAGAGGTATCCCGAAATCATGGTAGCTAAACCTTACTTAGAGAAGCTGTCATATCTGCTCCTCCTTCTTCTGAGAGAGAAAGGGACCTTAGCTCTGAAATGTAAACAAATTCTCTGGAGAAGCAAGGTCCCTAGGTTCATTACCCTTGATGTAAGTAAGATAGGGAAGATAATACTTTAAATCTCTCTGGAGCAATTCACTATCTCTTAATTCCAAGGCATATTTGCTCTTTAATCATCCAATCATTTACTTTGGACAGTAAGCCCTAATTGAGTAGAAATCTGAAAATATTCACGGAGCATCATCTCCTTCCAAAAAGTATCTTATATAATACTAGAAATGCTTAATTATATTTATGAAGCTAGATCTCGTGGGCATTATTGAGTAATTAATTCATAGTAAGGTCAGACACTTCATGATCTAGAAAGAAAAGTAAGACCACTCAGTTAAGCCTCATTGTTTATATGAGAAACTGAGGCCCAGGGATACATAAGATCACAAGAGTTTGAATAGTCTAATTTAGATATTTACAAGGAAAATCTACACAAATAAAGTAAATGTAACATTCTGCATTTCCATAATTACCAATACCAAAAGTATGCATTCAGTTAACATTTAAAATATATGTTAATCAAGATTATTATATTCTAGAAAGATCTTCTGCTTCTCTAGAGCTTAATGGCTAATATGAATGTAGTGAAATTCACTGTAATTATTGTTTAAGTGTGTCAGTATGTGCAATATGTGTGTTAGCATTTTCCATATTAAAAAAAAAACACTGCTGGAAAGAGATTTTCCATGTACTAGATGATATTCTTGATTGATAATCTGTTTAAAATTAGCCTTTTACACCAGTGTAAATTAATGGAAGCACAAAATATAATATAGGTTTCTTTAAGACTAGAGAAGATTTTTGACAAAATGCATTTTGTTAAGCTTAAGAATTTAAGATTTTTTATATTTAATAGAATAACGTTTTAACTTTTTGTCTTTTCATTTAGCATTTTATTTGAATATTTTACTCCCATAGTCTCAATCCATCTACATAATGTATATTTACAACTATAGTAAAATAATATTTAATGTTTATTTAATAACCTTAAAAATCCAGAAATGTCTTCTAAATCAATATAAATGGTCAATTAATATATAATATATTGTTAGTGTTGGAGTATGCCCATTATTTGTGTTTATATTTAATATATGACATAAATTAATATTTGATTAATCACAATCCCTAAATTCCTAATAAAAACAGATAATAAAAGTGAAAGAGAAATAACTTACGAAAAACACTTCAGTCTTTAACCTTAGCAGGGTTTTTAAATTTTAATTGTAGAGAGACAGAAGCTCATGATAAAAAGTGATATTTTATTTAATTTTGCCAATGTGCTTTGAATTTCATCGACTTTCTTTGTATTATTTCATTCTGCTTCTTTCATCTTCTCTGTATTTTTTTCTGGGAGTGTGCTTTTGGTACTTATCTATCACAATGGCAGTGGGCATTTTAATCCCAATTAGTCTGGTTCTATCTGTTATTTTCCGTAGAACATAACAATGTATCCTCCTGAGATATATTCTCTGAACGTTATCTTTTATCTCTTATACCTGTGGGGACTTTGTGGG
The DNA here is from genome assembly GCF_057802395.1 of Ceratotherium simum simum. Classification (NCBI taxonomy): domain Eukaryota; kingdom Metazoa; phylum Chordata; class Mammalia; order Perissodactyla; family Rhinocerotidae; genus Ceratotherium; species Ceratotherium simum. Next base: position 10,497,441 of record NC_141935.1, on the reverse strand, counting down.
AGGCAGTTTAATTCTCTCATTCCCATAAAATCACAGAGCTTCCATCCCTGAGGTTAAATATCAAGTAAATCATTAAAAAGATGAAGACAAAAGACTTATGCTTACTAGAGCCAGTGTGTAAATAAACCTGAAGAACTTAAATGAAAACCCCTCAGGTACTTGAGATGTTAGGAAGTATTTAACAGTAAAAACCTGTCAGCAACACAGAAAAGTTCTTTAGAACAGCGGGGTAGCCTATTTTAGTCACTCAACTGCAAGTTGTTCTGGACCAGTCAAAGCCAAAGTAGTCTAGAGAACTGATTCCCACAACCCGAGCAAATCCCTGAAGGAATAGGAGAGGAGGCAGAGAAAAGGCACGCATAGCCTTCAAGAGTGGCAACGGTATTTTACAAGGCATGGCTTGGAGAAGAGCTATACCTATACCTTCTTAAATGTCAACATTTATGTGAATTTGTGCAGTGGTAGTAGACATAGAAAGAACTATAGCAATAGAGAACTTTTTCAGATACCATAGACAAGACAACTTCCTCCTTTTCGCGGAGTTCATGTCAGTAGGCACAGGGTGGGGCATAGCTATTACTCTTCAAGTAAGCAATTTGCATGTAGCCATTCATTTAATAATTACACCTAAAAGGTAGGTATTATATTTCTAATTGTATCCATTTTAGAGCTGAGAAAATTGAGGCTTAAGTACCTTTTCTTGGGCTGCACAATGAGAAGTAGAAAAGAAGTTCTCTCTACATTTGGCAATATGATGGGGTAAATATTCACAGTGCCCTCATACTCAAAAACAAGTAGATACTGGATAAAGTATATAGTAAAGCTTTTGTGCACTTATATTGATATCATAGTAATATATTTTAGATCACAATACAATAAGAAAAATTATTAAAAATAATTTACATAACCATTTAAAAACCCAACAAAGACTACTTTCACCTCCAACAATCTAATGAATTGAGGAGAAGCTGGAGCCAGTAACAATTTGAAATAAAGAAACACTAAAAGCAGAGTTTCCTTGAAGACAAAGGCCAGTATCAAACAAAGATCATCAGAATTTTTTTTTAATTGTACTTTCAGTAATACAATACTTATAAGTGAGTGCATAAATCATAGAAAAAAAGAAAAATTTAAAAGTGAAAAAGATGTATTAGGCAAGTTGTGTCCAAATAAAGCTAGGAGAGCTATAGCAATCAGAATGTATAAACTATAAAATAGAAGAATAGTGTTAGAAATAAGATTACTGAATTATGATCCAATTCATCAGGAAAAATTTATAATTCTTACCTGGCATCTAATAAGGTAGCTGCAAAATATATTAAGCAAAAATTGATAGAACTAAAGGAAAAACTGAGTAATATAACTAGACAGCAGGAGATTTCAATGTAATTAATCATTGAGTCATTCGGAAAAATATTGATGGACATGTATAGATTCCTGAATTCAAATATTGGTGAACCCATATCCTTATTGTGCATATAAAATGTATAAGGTCATAGAGCTTCTCTCCAATATCAAATACTGTATCCCAAAGACTATGCTCTTAGACCACTATGCAATGATAAATAATAAAAACTAATTAACCAAGCATCACCATAGAGTTCTAAATAATTTATGTATCGCAGAAGGAATCACTGTGGGAATTAAAAAATAATTCATAACATGGTTTGATCACTTCATATTTGATAAAGGTATTATTTCAGAGTATTATGGTCTTAAATGTTTATACTGGAAGAGAAGACAAGAAGGTGATTAATAAGTAAGCATCTAAATTATGATATTAGAAAACAAATAAATCACATATCTCCCCCTCAAAAAAATAGAAAAAAAAGATAATAGGACAGATGTCAAACTACAGTAATGATACAACAGGAAAAAAACATAAGGTCAAAATGTTATTCTTTAAAATGAATAATAAAATAAATATCACTTAGTCTTATTGACCACGAATAAAAGAAAGAAGTCTCAAATAAAAATAATAGGGTGATCATTTTTCTAGTAATCTGGTTTCTCTCTTCCTTGATTTTGTCTCCTCCAACCTACCTTTGCTACTTCACCCTTACACCCTGAAGCAGCTTTCAATCGACCAGGATATACACGCCTACACAAACACTCACACAGACACATGTATTTGAAAAAAGTTCCATTAAAAACACTCTTACTACTTCCAGTGTACTAAATTTTCTATCCTATCCTATTCTATCCTATTCTAAAATGCTGGCCACAACCCACGAAACTGATCTTCAAACACACTGATGCGTTGTGACCCTTATTTGCAGCTCTTCTGTAGTCTGATTTGCAAATGTTCCACTCTCCAACAACTCACTCTTCTCTCTCTCCAGCTCATTCTCTTTATATCCACCACTCCAACAATTCTTTGTCCAATTTCCCAAAAATATCCCATGGGTTCTATCACTATACACTATAGTTTACTACTTTTGTGTCTTCATACCCCTCCATAACCAAATTTGATCCCATCCTCTATCATTCTAATCATACCGGTGCACGTACAATCAACCCCCTTGCACCTCTCTCTTTTGCATATTTATCAGAAAGAAGCCCCAACCTTGCTAGATAAAACTCCCTACTCTGTGCTGCATCCATGCAGATGTATTTGGTGGGGCAAAAACACATATTTATATTGACTGGATCCGTGTTAAATTCAAAACCACTAACTTCAAGCATTACTTTACTAGTACACTATCGAATGATGGTCTTTTTTCCTAATTAATCAAGAGAATAGAAGCCCTCAAATGAGAACATTCCAATGCTACCACCACCAAATTTACCTGCTTACTTTTATACATACCTATGGACTCTGCCTTCTCTCCCAAGAGTAGGTATGAATAGCGCATTTCTTTTTTATTTATTTGTTTTTATTTTCTGCAGGGAAAGATTCGCCCTGAGCTAACATCTGTTTCCAATCTTCTTCTTTTTTTTTCTCTTCTCCCTAAAGCCCCGGTACATAACTGTGTATCTTAGTAGTAAGTCCTTCTAGTTCTTCTATGTGAGCCATCACCACAGCATGGCAACTGACAGATGGGAGGTGCGGTTCCACGACTGGAGGGCAAACCCGGGCCAACAAAGGGGTGAGAGCGCTGAACTTGAACACTAGACCCACAGAGCTGGCTCTGAATAGTGCATTTTTCATCTGATATGCCAAACCTGCCACTTGTGCACTAGATTCTATCTCCGCTCACTCAATCAGTTATAGAATCCACAATTTTCCCTTTCTCTCGTCCATCAAAGAAGAATTTCTGGTACTGGTTGGTCTCACAATAAATATATTTTAAAATAAATGAATGCAATTTTATTGGCAATCATCTACAGTTAATAAAATGGATCAGAGGGATATTAATATTTATTGCTAAGTTTCAATGTCTGTATTGAAATAATTCAATGTCTGTATAGAAAACCTGTAATATTGAGGTTTGAAAGTCAAAATATATTACTTTAATATGAATAATAATGGCTCAAAAATTATATATCCTAGTTTAATAAAGGATGAATTGATGCAGTGGAATGCCAACTTTACTAGAACAGTGTTTCCCTGGAACTGTCTCATCAGTTCATTTTAATACTGTCATAGCAGGCAATCAATGTTTTGTCTCCATGTATAAAACTTGTCCCACCTCTAGAATGCATTCGTAAGGCTTTATGATCTGGGATTTATTGAGAAAACTACAGTAAAAGTATTGATGTTCCCATCAATTTGGGTCTAAGTCTATAATTAATGGCTTGTTTCCTTTCATTTCAAAGGAGACAGTCAAGTTCTAAGCTAATAACGTAGAGGTAAGCCATAAATTTCTGTTCAACTTAAGAGAAAATCTGGTCTTGAAACAAAAGGCATTCAGATGTTTACAAAAGAAAATACACTCACAATATTTGATTTGACATTTAGAGATGTTTATCTTAAAAATGAAATACATTGCTTACTTTCTTTTTGTGTGTCTGTGTGAGGAAGATCAGCCCTGAGCTAACATCGGATGCTGATCCTCCTTTTGCAGAGGAAGACTGGCCCCGAGCTAACATCCGTGCCCATCTTCCTACACTTTATATGGGACGCCGGTACAGCATGGCCTGACAAGTGGTGCGTTGGTGTGCACCCGGGACCCGGACCTGGAGCCCTGGCCGCCGAAGTGGAGTGTGTGCACTTAACCTCTTGCGCCATGGGCCAGCCCCTACGTTGCTTACTTTCTGAGGCTAATATGATGCACGAGAAAGCATAATTTATCTCCAGTCAAAACAGCCATTCATTAGCTGATGCATTCTCTAGATCATCAGAACTGGTGTTTTCGATGATTTTTATTTTTCACTACAGATAATTTTCTGGTTTCATTGACAGTGTTAGTTTTATGGCTGAGAAAACCTAGTGTTTTGTCATAAAGCCATGTCTGTTTTGCATGTTATGATCACAATTGATAAGATTCTTAATATTGATATAAATTTTCACTGCCATTATCTAATGTGTGGTTTTGTTTTTATATTTCCACCTAAACTTAATAAAAAATAATTAATTTTAATCAATAAAAACGTTTAATAATTAAACTCCTTGGCATTATACCAGTTTTTCAACACTCTGGAGTCTCAATTTGTTTCATCTTAAAGCAGCAGTTTCCATTTTTTTCCCCCCACGTAACACAGCTGAATGATTATCACACCCCAACACACTCAGGTGATGAAAAAGTAGTTTGGCTATAACAGCCCAATTAAAAGAAACAAATCAAAATATTTGAGGCTATGTGTATTGAGTGCCTACTGGATACCTCCTTCCCACAACCTGAGCATGACCTTCTACCAGGCAAGACTCATAGCTTTAAAAAACAATAAAAATTAGAAAATTGTACAAATCTTCATAGGACAAATCATTTCCAGAAAGTTTTACTTTGTGTGTTCACAGATTTTAAAATATTTATTATAGTCATTTACTATGTTCCTTGTCATCAGTAGTATAAGCAACAACTTCAATTCTCCAGTTATATTTATGTTCAAATATCCCATAGCATCATTATACTGAGAATACTACATTTACCAGTCCGTCACTCTAACAACTGAAACTAAGTCTGCTATAGATTGCCCCTCTCCATCACTGTAACCTAGAACCCACAGTCTGCTCGAGAGAAATCCAGTTTCCACATGAATTATAGTTAGCGCCCTCTTTTTACTACGGAACATGTGTCAGACCAGATGGTAAATTATATGGTCAGCCTAAGTCCATGCGTGATCTCAGCCCTCTCTCTACCTTCTTTTTCTGAAAGTCCTGCAGGATCAATGAGAACTGGTAAGAGCAGTCTCATAGAAAGTTATCTTAGCCCTGTCTTAAGCTACATTTCTCTGTCTTCCAGTCGCCATTCTCAGTGTTGTCGTTGGCCATCAGTTCCACATGATCTTACTTGCACCTAGAGAACATTCTCCCTCAGTCATCCACACAGGATCACAGACCACCAGGGTCTTAATTCTCATGGGAGGTTTATATTTCTACCAGATGCTCTTGGATCACTGCTCTACTCATGCATCATGTGGACCTAACTTACCTGCCTTCAGATCACTAGTGCTTAGCTCCTTCCTGTTCTTAAGAAAACATCTTCTCTCCTATATTTTTGTTTTTTTTGCACAGGGTCCCAATGCAGTCCCAAAACTAATTGCTACCCTGGTTGCTCTCTGGATTTTATAAGGGAAACCCTCTTAAGTTATACAGATGCTTGCAGAAGCTGGGTTCAAGTACAGGTTAATGTTATTTCATGAGTCATTGCTTCTTTCCAGTATATAAACTCAGTTGGTGAGTCTTCCTTGTAGGTCCAAACTACTTTCTGTATAGTGATTTTTTTCTTTCCAACAGTGTCTTTTAGTTTCTCCTGAATTTTAGATTTCTCCAAAAATAACTTTAAGTTTGGCAGACAAAAAAATATGTGCAAAGTTTGTATTTCTTTTTCTTTCTCTTGTGAGATTATCAGCCTCAATGATATTTAAGAGATAAGATGTACATATGTTTTAAATAACATTGAAACACTGCTTTGTGTTTGCTCTACATTGCTATTCTAATTTCTAATTTTTGTGTTAAGAAAAAAAAAAAGAACCAGGATAGAAGTAACTGCCTTGCATCTGCTGAATGCCCAGATGATTATTTAAACACACATACACCCAAACACACACACAAATGCATGCACCACAATGATGCTTTCTACCTAATAGATATTGTAATTGTTAATTATTATAATTATTGTATTAAGTTTGAACATTGTACTACTGATATGAGATAACAGTTCATCTTCTTCTAATCCTCTGGGCAATATTACTACAACTGTTTTGGAACCTTTACCTAGAAAATGCAAATGAAGGTGCAACTATAGGTAGCCTGCTTTGTGCTTGCTTGGTAAACATCGTACTAATCATATGGGTTAATGAGAGATGAAGTAATGCAGTTAGGGAGATTGAATTTGGACTTTATTTTGGGGTTAATGCATTAAGCATCCACAAAATTAGATGTTCAATGTGATCTGGCTATAAACTCGTTACAACATTGACCAATGGGATTTATTTAATGATTTTTTGGCTAAGTAGGTATCCTTTTCCTCCCTTACCTCAGTACACAGTTATTTTAAAAGCTTCATTTTTGTTTCAATATGGAGATTTTTCCATTTAAAAAATAAGTCTTTGGTCAAGGTTACACACATACACACACACACATCCTTATGCATTTGTTTTCAGATGGAGTATCCAATTGCATATATTGTGAAAATCTTAATAAAGTTCAGAAGTACAAATTAAAATTTGAACCTTAATTTCTCCTTGTACGTAGTTAGAAATATTTTGCTAATTTGAGGGAAAAATAAGGTGGTAGGGAATGAGATGGAGAATTAAATTAAGGTCTTAGACTACTTGTCCTGTATTTTTAGACTGGATGCTTTATACAAATTTACCATTGTCTCATGGGATACTATTCATTTCACTTTTCTAATCCATCCTAATCTTATAAATTGTTTTACGTTTTCTACTAAAACTAGGAAATATTTGTTTTATTTAGCATTCATTTAATATTTATTATTGTCTATTTTCATAGACAAGTCCATGGTTGGAATCACATTGAGTTCCTGAACTGTCATTTTAAACAACCAAGAAATAACTTTTTTTCACTTGATATTCTGCAAATTAGTTTAAATATGTTTAAACTATTGATGATTTTCTGACCTATTGGTTGTTAATATAATAATCTGGGCAGGTGTTGCCAATTGCTTGAACCTAATGAAGCAGACAATCTGAAACATGGTTTTGTTGTTGTCATTTATTTTTTTTGTTTTCTCTACAAAGCTTTTATGCTACTTTTTGATGTCATCTTGGTAAACAATATATATATATATTTCTTCAATGACCTGATATGTATATTGCATCCACCTCTTCAATGACCTGAAACTTATCAACAAACCCCAATTTTAGAACACTATATTCAGAACTAAAATTTCTAGGCAGTAGTGACTTGCTTATAGAGTTTAAAATTTGTAAACTTTTCTCCAGTTTACTTTTCTGTTCCCTTGAGAACTAGAAAGGAGTTCGCTTGAAAAAGATATCATGGAGTTAAGACATCCTCCTTTCAGGAGGCCTCTCTATATAATTCTAAAAGTCTCTCATAGACAAATGGTGTTCTGTCTCTTTATTATCCTCCAATCTGGGCATTCAGCAAATTGAATATCTGTCCAGAAGCAACCACTGCCCTTTGCTTTCCTACTGCTTTTGGTGTGGTGGTTTTCTCACTGGCTCTCTTACTATCTAGACACACCTTTCTAACTCACTCAGAATGGCTGAATGGGAGCTTCCTTTCTCTATGTGGTCACCGTGTAGGCCAAGAGTCACAAAATAGAATCCCTATAGGGCCAAGAGGTTAGCAAAAATGTATAACGTAAAATGGGCACATGTAGGAAAAGCCTACTGCTAGAAACAGAATCCAATTTCCTTATTTTGCTAAACTATATTTCAACATTTAGTACAGTAAAGTCATATGTGATACTAGATAATAACAGTGACTTATAACCTTCTAATTTTGATATATAAATTTTTCTTTCTGGATAAATTTTTTTAAAAAATTTGTACATTTATGAGGAGATATTTAAGTGTATATTTTTCTACTGATAGAATGTAAAGCAGTTCCTACAGCTATTAAATCAAGTGTGTTGGTTAATGTTGAACTTCTTTTTGTCCTTATGTATCCATTATTTTATGTATCTGTCCTCTTCTAGTGAAACACAGTAGTGTCTTGCTTTCATTGTTTATTTATAAATATTTCTTTGCAATTTATAGAATATATAAGTGCATAGAGGTTCCCTGCTATTTTAAAAATACCATTTACAATAGTATCAAAAATATGAAATATTAGAGAACACTTGACCAATGCATAAAATTTACACATTAAACTACAAAACATGGCTGATAGAAATAAAAGAATACGTAAACAAACAGGGAGGTACATTTTGCTTATGAACTGCAAGACTAAAGAAATATCTTTAAGTTGTCAGTTCCCCACAAATCAATCACAATATAGATTCATCACAACATCAATCTTGAAAAAATTACAGTGTTGATGGACTTACAGTCCATGCTTTCAAGGTAATCAAGACAGGGTGGTATTATTGTCAAGGCAAATAAATAGATCAGTGAAAAAGAAGAGAGAGTGAATTAGTAGATCCGCACAAATATGGTCAATTGACTCTCATAAATGATAATCTTTTCAACAAACAGTGCTGGAAATAGTGGATAACAAGATACATAAAAATAAACCTCATCACTTAGTACACACAATTTAGAAAAATTCACACAAATGGTCATAGATCTAAATAGCTAAAATTATAAAATATCTGGATGGAAATATAACAGAAATTTAGTGGCCTTTAGTTTGGCAAAGATTTTTTAATGTAAAACAAAATTTAAAAAGTAGAGGAAATCAATAAATTGGACTTCCTCAAAATTAAAAACCTCTGTGCTTCAAAAGGCACTGTTAAGCAAATAAAAAGGTGAGCCACAGATTACAAAAAAATATATATACTTTATAAATATTTACATATATAAAATATATAACATTTTATAAACATTTATATATATTAAATATATATATTTATATTTATGTTTATATATATTGTCTCCAACTAAGGACTTGGTCTGGCCTAAGACAGGGAGAGTCAGGAGGGAGAAATTACAGAGTCAGGAGAAAATTTTTAGAGGTGATGAATATGCTCATTTTCTTGATTGATGGTATAGTTTCAGAAGTGAATATATATGTCAGAACTTATTAAATAGTATAGTTTAATCATGTGAAGTTTATTTAATGTCAATTTTACCTCAATAAAGCTGTGAAAAATAGAAATTCACAGTCCAGGATTAGTATTCATATCTTAGTACTCCTTTGATATCTTTAGACTTTATTAATGAATTTCAAATAAAAAACTATCCAATACTAAGTGGTTTTCCTTAAAAATTATTGGCTTTATTTACTCTTAAACATATTGTCAGTCTTGATTTCTTTAAATTTGATCCAAGATAACACATATTTGATGAAAACAAAAACTTTAATCAATTAAAATACAATTTATAGGAGTTCTTATTATAGTTACATTACAGTAAGGTAATAACAGAATTCTAATTACACTCTAACTTGCCAAATAATTTATTGAAAATATATACAATGAAATCAATGCAAACTTTATTAAGTAAAGACTTTTCTATAACGAAAGTACAAATTTTTTATTTCATTTACCTGAAAGCACAATAATGAAGGGACACACTTTGAAATCATATGATTTTTTTCAAATGATTTGGGGTATATCTATCTTTATTGATTCCCCAAAGAAAAATATTTAGAAACGCCAACCAAATACCATATTACTCATAATAATTTGAGACACTGCATTAATAATTTTTATGTTTCAGAAGTTATTTTTTCAAAGAAACGTAAACCTTAAAGATGTTACTCACTCCCAATAAACAGTTTATCCATCCCTTTATACTGCCAGCAGACAGTATAAAGTTTGAAGACTCTAGCTGTGAAATCAAGCAAATCTTGGTTGACTTAAGACTATTATGTATATTCTAGCAAGTTATTTAATCTTGATTTTTTTCCTTCAGTAAAAAAAGGAACTTACTGAGATTACATTAGTGAATATTACACTGAAAAAATTATGTCATGTACTTAGCACATGCTAAATATTCAACGTGTCAGTTAATAATATTAAAACTTTTAAAGACACATTTTTAAAATACCAAATTGTCCATTGGTAAAAATAATAGTGAAAAGGGCAAAGTTTGTCTTTAGCGTTTCTTCATACTCCCATTTGTTTAATTTCGGTACCTTGGTTATTGATTTTTTCACACTGTGATGGCTCGTCTGGCGGGGAGGGAAATACAACTTTCTTACACTCTTCAAAGTGCATTAATTTAGTGTCTCATTTTATGACCAAAATGTTTGTACAGTTTGTTCCTGTTTGCAAGGTAATCTTTGTTGACCTGAAAAGTGAAATAGCAGGTCTTTAGCTAGCCAAAATGAATTTATTCAGGAATAGTAGAGGAATTGCAATTTGGGACAAGCTAACTATGGAGAACCATAGGCAAATCCCAGGGGACAAACTGGTCTCAGGAGAAAATCAGAGCGTGCTCTGGTGGTTTTTCATTGGCTCCAAGCGGTGGGCAGCTTCTTGTTGCTGGGTCAGAAAGAAATCTTTCTTCCTGCTGGGTTTGTAAACTGAGTGATAGTGGGCAAGAGCCCTCCCTCCATGACTTCCCGCGATCTTTCGATTTAGGTTTTCATCTTTCATTTTCACACCTTCCAACGCAAAACATGCCTTTTGATACCTATTTGCTATAAGTAATGACTTATGCGTAAAGGGTGGTTTTATCACAAGAGATATCAGGAATTTAGGCAAACTAGTGTGATAGGTATTTTCAACCAAATTAGCCTTTTGCATATCTCAAATTATAAGGGGTGTAGCCTAATCCAACATAAAAGGCAAATCTAGTCCCTGTAGAAAATAGATATTTCTAAGGACCTTACGGTAACGACAGACATAAGAAAAATTGGAAAGGAAACTATCAATATAAAATATTCAAATTACAATGGCAATTTTATTTCTGAAGTGCTTTCTTGGAAAATTTTGTTATACAATTCCAGATTCAACCTAAAGACCTTCAAAAGAGTTTACCAGCAACAACAACAAAGTGACTCTACTCTAAATTGTCATTTTATGTAGATATGCTAATTGGGAAATGAAACTATTTTCAGTTAAATAAGAGGTAAATAAGAGGAAAAGCCAAGATTTGCATTTGAAGAGGGAAGTACTATTCATGTATTTTAATTCAAAATATCACTTTGCTGTCTGTTAAAATGAGCAAATATATGTTGTAAAACTAGCTAAATACCGCTGTTTTTTTTTTTATAATTTTCTTTCTTTATTTATTTTTTCCCCCAAAGCCCCAGTAGATAGTTGTATGTCATAGCTGCACATCCTTCTAGTTGCTGTATGTGGGACGTGGCCTCAGCATGGCCGGAAAAGCGGTGCGTCAGTGCGCGCCTGGGATCCGAACCCAGGCTGCCAGCAGTGGAGCACGTGCACTTCACCGCTAAGCCACGGGGCCGGCCCAACAGCTCTATGTTTTAATGGCTGACTTATTTTATGGAAATAAATGTAGTTCTTAGCGCTACAAGGCATAAATAAAAGTATTAATTCGTAATATGGCTTATTATATATTATATTATGTTCAGGTAACTATAAAATTGCAATCTTACTGGCACATGAAATTCATGCAATGAATAGAAGGCATTATTATTACCACTTAATTATCTTTCTTTAATCAAACAAAAGCCACCTGTGTCTAGATGTATTATTTTCTTTACTTACAGAAACTTAAACTATATACTCTGGGCTCTGATTTTACAATGATGTCCTATTAAAACTTCGTTAGAGTTTAAACAATATTTAATCAGAAAACTTGTAATTCTGTCAAAAAGAAATCCTGGTAAAATTACCTAAAGCTGGTATACACATGAATAGACACAAAACATGTTCCCATTACTTGTTTTGTTCCATTTGTCTCCTTGAAGGCTATATACATGTAAGAGAATCTGTTGCAGAAAATTTAAGTCCCAAGACAAATAGTAGGAGACTGAAAGAAAACGAATATTGATGAACCATGGGAAAGTTGCTTTCTTGTTATAGATTTTTAATAAAATGTTCAGTGTATCAAGTCAGTAACCTCCCCCCATACCCTGAGGTAGTCATTATTAATAATTCACCCTGCTCATATAAATATATACCAACAACTGTACACACATATTCTCTTTATAATTAAAAATATGGTATGTCTATTTTCCAGGTCATTTATCTCATTACATTTAATAACCTATTACATGACCTTGATATTATATAATTTATTGGAGGATATGATCTTGTGTCTAGAGTTTTGCCACCGCCCACAATGCTGATTATCATATCCTTTTTGACATATACTTTGTTTTGTTTGTTTCTTTCCTTGTTTTTTAGGATTCTATTAGTTAGGGTAAAGCTAGCTGCTATAAGTGAGCTACAACCTATTAGTGGCTTACCCCAATCATGGTTAATTTCTCACTCATCTAATGCCACTGGGTGGGTGAACAAAATAGAGGGCAGCGTCCTCCAGATAGTCATTCAGGGACCCAATTTAACTAAATTTCTGCCATCTTCTACATGTGTCTTCCAAAATTTCCCTGGGAACACCCTCTATTACAAACTAACCCAGAAGACAAAAGGACATGGATGATCACCTCTAGGAGATATTTGCATTGTAGGGCCTGAAGTAGCACACATCCTTCCACAGCTAGACCTCAGTCATACATACACCTTCTAGCAAGGCGACAGGGACACGTAGTCTTTGCCAGTGACTCTGAACAACTCTCAACTGTGGAACAAATAAATTTTTGTAGACCATTCTATTCAAAGTTTAATAGATAATAGTTGATATATTCCAAAAAGTTTGAAATATATCCCATTCCCTCCAGCAATGTATAAAAATGACTTTTTCCTTATATATTCATTGGCACTGGATATTGTCAATAGTTTAAATTTTTGTCAAGAATATTATATGGATGAAACGTGTTATACTCTTGTTTTAATTTTCATTTTCAGTCTACTAGTAAGTTTGTGTATTTCTCATTTTGGAAGGACATTTGCATTTGTTATTCTGAAATTCATCTTCATACCCTTTTCTTAATTTTCCTTTTTTTTCCTTCTGAGGAAGATTAGCCCTGAGCTAATATCTGCCAATCTTCCTCTATTTTTTTGTATGTGTGTCGCCACCACAGCATAGCCCCCAACAAGTGGTGTAGGTCCATGTCCAGAACCCAAACACACGAACCCAGGCGACCAAAGCGGAGAGCGCCAAACTCAACCACTACACCATGGGGCTGGCCCCCTTAATTTTCCAATTTTTATGTTTGTATTTTTTCTCAATTTTGTGCATGCAAAAGTTGTAAATTGGGACTATTTATCCATTTCCGGTCATATGGGATGCAAATACTTCAAGTGTATTGTTGACATTTATTACTTCATTTCATTTTAACTATTGATTCCATATTTCTGAAATATTAATAATTTAAATTCATCAAGTTGAAAATAATCATTGACAATGCAGCGCCATTAGAATTATTAATTCATTGCACTAATGAAAACTTTTGTCAGGAGATGGTGTTCCACGAGTAATTTTGTTTCTGCATATTCAGGGCTTTCTGAGCAAAGAGCATTGGCACATGAAAGATGATTAAATTGTAACACACCTTGGAAGTTAGAGTGAAGTTCCCCAGAACCATTTGCTCCTATTCACATGTAATAAAGTTTAGAGACATCTTTCTTATCTCTCTCAGTGCCAGTTGCTTACATTCCAGGGTAGAGAAGTTCTCCTCCTTCCTCAAGAGAGGGTTTATTTACATTCCAGAGCAAAAAACAAGATTTCTCTCTCTATTTATCTGCAGAGGGGAGGACGGAGGTGTGTGCCAGCGGCTTCTAAGTTAACTCTGAGTTTCCTAATTCCAGACCCCCTCTCCTCTGGTGCAAACACTCTGTGTGTCCAGGGTCACTGGGCTCTCATGGAGCCACGCTGTGGGGATCAGGATTTGGGGTCTGGGGAGCTGACTCAAGTTTCTTTGTGAGTAAAAGGTCTTTTCCTTCATCTAGAGGGTGTGTGTGTGTGTGTGTGTGTGTGTGTGTGTGTGTGTCCTCGCGCGCGCGCGTGCCAGGCTACCTTGTCAGATTACAAGCAGGGTAATATCTCATAACCTGTACACCTTAAGACTTAACAACTTGAGCATCTTCTCTCTTTTTCTTTTTGGAAAGTAAAATGGTAAAAGGAACATCATTCTTATGCAATAAAGAACAAGGCTAACTCCCATGCCTTGTACTAAAATTAGTAATCTCATATGTGCTAGCCCCATATGTTTGTAATTCTATGGAGATTTTATACATATATATGAAATAAAAATTAAAATATAAGATAAAATTAAAATATACAATAAAGAAAAATTAAAATATAACTTAATAGCAGATTTTGATCAGGAGAGAGGCAACATAAATCTGGAAAAACGAGCAAAAATATGAGAGCTTGGGGATTCTCATGATTTTGGACTTTAATAAAATTTAATTTCATTTTGCTTTATCCACTTTCTTTGAAAGACCCTCTTTGCACTTCTATGAGGTTTAAATTACTTTTTACATACCAAACTAACAAAGCCGTCTATGATTTTCTTCTTGTATGCCTTAAAAATATTCTCTTGGCATATAATCAGAAACTGATTCATACTGTAGTTAAATCTGCACCTGTATTACCTGCACGAATGCATAATTCCTAGATTTTGGAACAGTATAGGATATTTATATCTCCAGTGAAACTTTTTAAAGAACAAATTATCCTAGTTATCTAGACTGGACCCTAGTCCATCTCTTTGCAACAATGAGGAATCATCGAATATTTCCAGGGTCTTTAAAGTGAAAGTGAAAACGGATCTAAAAATAAGCTGAGTGTCTCACATCTCCTTGGAGAGCCAGAGAATCTTCTTTAAGCACATCTAATTGTCTTAAAGTGGAACATTCCTGCTGCTAGCTATGTTAGGTGAGTTTTTGTTTAAAATTTATCCCTTCAGAGATCTTCTCAAAAATAACCAGAAGAGTATGCTGAGTTTTAGACCCCAGAGTATAACAGAAAAATAAATCGTTCTGGGTAGCAAAGAGAAAAAAGTGACATTGCTCCCAAGCAAACTTGTGAGATCCTTGGACATGGCAAACTGTCTACCACCACATGTTTTCATCTTCTTATGGTATAGGATGTCTCTGGAAGATTCACTTCTCAATACTCTAAACCAGGCCCAAATTGCCTTGTGATATGTATTTCCAGTGCATTATGGTCAGAGAAGTTACATATAGGATTGCATATCTCATATCTCATTAGGATTAAGTCCTAATTGTATAATTTTATTATTATTATTATTTTTTTGGTGAGGAAGATTGGCCCTGAGCTAACATCTGTTGCTAATCTTCCTCTTTTTCCTGAGGAAGATTGGTCCTGAGCTAACAGCTCTGCCTATCGCCCTCTTTTTTACATGTAGGATGCTTGCCACAGCATGGCTTGAAGAGCAGTATATAGGTCTGCACATGGGATCTGAACCCACGAACCCCAGGCCACTGAAGTGGAGTGCACGGACTTAACCATTATGCCACTGGGCCACCTCTAAAGTCTCAATTACACAATTTTAAAGGACACACCAAAACTGGTGCCAGTTCTCAGGCCTGTAATCACGACTTCATGATATTCCAAATTAATGTCCCTATGTGGTCATGGAAGGTATGTACAAAGTAGTAAGAAGTACTTTTCTGTGCTATAATTTTTTTTAACCAGTTTAGAAGCTGTTTTGTTTAAGGAGAATGTCTCCAACACCCAGTGTTTCTACCAGAAAGTAAATGATAATTAAATATGTACATCTTTTCTCAATCTCCAAAAAGGTATTTTCCATTCTCTCTTCCGTTTCTTTCACAATCTCTCAAACATTCAAATGTCAAAAGGCACTTAGGTAGATTGAAGGTATTTGCATAACATCAGTTCTTAGCGTGCTAGAAGTGAGGACCACTAAGTACAGGGTCAGTGTTCATTTTTTATGAGAAATGTGTTCCATGTTTCAAAATTCTGATGAATATTTCATCTTTATATGGAAACCTTGCATATACGATGCAATTATTTTCTATAAAGTTCCTTTTCCCTGATTACTGAGATTTTAGGACTATACCCCAGTGTTGTGTGATCGTATTCATATATAACATTTTCTATCAGATATAGTAGAGGTTTTTTAGGGGTTTAAGAGAAAATTATGAAATGGAAACAAATGCTTATTGGACATTTGCTGTGTGCTGGGCACTATGCAAAGTGTGTTACATGGATTATCATCACAATCCTTCATAATTGTATTATTATGCCCCCCTCTTTTTAGATGAGGAAAATGAAGCTTAAAGTTGTCACTTATCCAGGGACACATTATTAAAAAACAACCAAACTGGAATCAAACTTTGGAATCTTGACTCCAAAAGCTCTTTCTGTCATCCTTTCTTAAGGGATCAGTATAAATTCTGAGTTTATGGACATTTCTAGTTATAATTTTATAGAATGTTTTCCATGCTGTATACTGAAATTCTTATGTTAGCAGGTCAAAATACCCAAATAATCTAAGATTATTTTTTTACCTTGTCCAATATGTAGTACAATGAGACTCCTTAAGATAGTTACGAGACTATTGATAAATTTAGTTAAAACCTAAATTCATAGCATTCGGTTATTATGACTTAAGTGTTGGGTTGGACTTAGATTAAATTTGATCAATTGGTGGAATTACAAGTTAAACAACTGGGCACAGCTGGTGAAGACTAATAGAATCATAGCTATAAACAGTTACCTCATATAAAGTCAAAATAGGTGTCGGCCTGGTGGCATAGTGGTTAAGTTCAGCACATTACACTTTGGCAGCCCGGGTTCGCTGGTTCAGATCCTGGGCATGGACCTACACCATTCTTCAAGTCATGCTGTAGTGGTGTCCCACATACAAAATGGAGGAAGATTGTCATGGGTGTTAGCTCAGGGCCAATCTTACTCACCAGGAAAAAAAAACAAAGTCAAAATAGTACTACAGTTTTTTGTGTATATCTGAGACTCTCAGAAGGAATAGGGTCACATGGTATTTTCTGGAACACACAGATGCTGACCCAAGCTTCCACTCTCCTCTCCAGGAGAACAGCGAGGCTGAGGCTTTCTCTAACTAAGAACATTTCACCCCACCCCACCTCACCTTGGACTGACATTGTATACCAATCCTTTTGGGAGCAACAAAATTACCTGAAAGTGTATGCATATAGGTGTTTCTTTAAAATGAAAAAAAATAATCATAAACAGGTTGCTTACAGGTCCATTACTGGAAAAATAGTTCTTAGGGAACACAAATGCATTTCCACCAAGTTCTTGCTACTTTTAGGTATTCATTTAGACTTGTTATTCATTTGGAGGTTAAAACATATTTAAAACCCCTATTTTGACTTTAAGGCCCCTATACTTTTGAAAATTTTAGTATAAGATTCTTGGGAGACATCTTACTATGTGTGACCTTTAAAGAGTTATTCTGTGGTTTGGTTTGGTGTTTGGGGTTCTAGGAAATGTTTGAGTTCGATGGCCAGCTGATAAGAGTGCAATTAAAAATGTAAGTGAGGGTGCTGGCCCTGTGGCATAGTGGTCAAGTTTGCAGGCTTTGCTTCAGCAACCAGGGGTTCACGGGTTCAGATCCTGGGTATGGATTTATGCACTGCTCATCAAGCTATCCTCTGGCAGGCATCCCACATGTAAAGTAGAGGAAGATGGGCATGGATGTTAGCCCAGGGCCAATCTTCCTCAGCAAAAAGAGGAGGATTGGCATGGATGTTAGCTCAGGGCTGATCTTCCTCACCAAAAAGAAAAATGTAAGCAAGGGGTAGGAGGAGATGACATCACATTTAGTAAAAGTTGGGTAGAGTAAAATTATTGCTGGCCCAATGATGCTATTGGACCTCAGATATTAACATCAATAATATCTAACTATCTTGAAGTTGTGCCGTCATCTGTATAATAAATTACACAGCAAAAATATTACGAAATGTTAAAGCATTATAAAAATTCACTCTATTTGTTGTTAATAAAGTCCATGATATTTGATTTAGATGATAAGTAATTGCTTTCATGGTTCTGAGTTAGGTGCTAAAAATATTTAATAGATAATAGGCCTTCTGTCAAAACTCATCAGATCTTCTTTGAACTAATGAATTTCCAATTCATATCACCTCCTCCTGGGCTGATTAATTGAAAATCATTGAGCTGAAATATTGTCGCTCTTCCTTTCTGCAACACTGTTTTATACACATGATTTGATCTGCATAAGAGAAAAAAAATCCACCATAGATACTATCTCAAAAGTGGAGCATATAAATAAAATAAGTCTATACATGGAAGACCTAATTAATCAACTAAACAATCCTAGCTATAGTAGTAAACGTATGAAAGAGGTTTTTTCGTGTTTCTCTTTAAAATACTCTCAAGATTTATATTTATGCATTATCTGACCTAATAGCTGATAGAATACGGAGAACTCCTGCAGATCAATACAACAATTTACAGACCTGTCACAGTCTATGAAAGGAAATTCATTTAAACTGCTCAAGCATTCTTATAGACGCACTTTCAAATTTAAATAATAGATTCCTATCAAAAGAAAGTTTGTCAAATGTATTTTTAAAACATCTAATAATGATTTCTTATGAACTATAGCACGAGGTAGAAAGTTCATTTTTTTAGTAAAAGCAATGTTCACATAAAATTATTTCAGGCTTTAATAGGTGTCGTACATTTGATGCACTTATTTTTTTTTTATTGCAGTAACATTGGTTTATAACATTGTATAAATTTCAGGTGTACATCATTATACTTCTATTTCTGCATAGATTACATCATGTTCACCACCCAAATACTAATTACAACCCATCACCACACACATGTGCCGAATTATCCCATTCACCCTCCTCCCTCCCCCCTTCCCCTCTGGTAACCACCAATCCAATCTCTGTCTCTGTGTGTTTGTTTATTGTTGTTTTTAGCTACTACTTAATGAAGGAACATTTGCTGCACTTATAAGGTTTCTAGAGCTCTTTCATACAACAGCCAATGAGGATGTATTCTAAGCCCCATTTTACAAATTATTAACATAGGTTTCAGAGAGTTTCAATAACATGTCCAAATTCACAGGACCGTATATATGCCAGATTAAACACTGATACCCAGGGTTTCTCATTCCATATTCAATGATCCTTTTGCTATCCCACGTTAAATACTTGTGTCACATTATACATCTGTCACATAAAATAGAATGTATGCTGGTCATTTGAATATGGAAAATGTACTTGAATGTGAAGGTGATATACTTATGCTTCCCCCAAAAAGGAATTCAAAATCATATGTGTAGAATTTGCAAAGTAAGTAGGAGAGCAACATCTAGTAAGTGTGGCTGAGTAAAAACAACAGCAAGGAAGAAATAGTAATGTGGAAACTTCAGGAAATGAAGAAAAAGAGACTACAAGAAAGAAATCTATGAGAATCCAGTAGTTTATAGTCATTTATTATAGTAGTTTGTTACTTTGCCCAGTATCTAAGAAGTCCAACACTTTCTGCTTGGTAAAATCTCTCTAAACATAAAAGTCCATAATGACTATCTGTGTATAACAATATTAAAAGAACAGAAATAATAAATTCTATGGTGAAGCTTTTTAGAATAAATTGGCTTATGTTCAAAGATAAAAAGTCCTCCGGATTTATTTGTTTTTATTGCCAAGAATCTGCCCATGTGTCATTAATGGAGAACAAACAAAAAGAAGGAGGAGGAGGAAGGGGAGGAAGGGAGGAGAAAGGATCGGGGTAGAAGGGTAGAGGAGGAGAGAAAAGGGAGAGAGAAGAAAGAAGAATGGAAGGGAGGGAGGGAGAGATAGAGACAAAGAGAGAGAAAGACAGAAAGAGAGAGAGAGGGAGGGAGGGAGCGAAGAAGGAAGGAAGAGAGAAGAGAAAGGCAGAAGGAGGGAGAGAGGGACGGAGGGAAGCTCCTGAAACTCAGGACTCACAAACGCCAAGGAGTGGGGGGTAGAGGGAGACGCGGGTTTGTAAAAGGAGGTTTCACTGAAACTACAGAAATGGACCCCTGAGCCAACCCCTTCAACCATCCACATCTGCCACACATTACCAGAAAAAGTATTAAAAAGAGAGAAGAGAGAAAATTGAAGTCAGGACTAAAAAGAGGACAATTCATGGTGCTTTTCACACTGCAATAGTCATTAGATTTAAATAGTGACCACTAAGTACGCAGGGCAAAAACTTAACAAAAAAATTTACGTATTGGCATATATTGTGAAATTTTGTAACACCAATGATGTTACACGTCATAAAAGTTTCAGATGCCTCTAAATATTTCAGAGAATAAAATATGTTACCCACACAAGAGCATGACTTCATTAGACTTCTCATCAGCAAAGTGAGACAAGTGAACAAGACCCTTGCATTTCTAAAGGAGAGTGACTTTTATCTAATATTCTATACCAAATCAAGCAAAATATTAAAGATGTTTTTATATGGGAGGACTTAGAGGACTGGAACAATAATTTGTAGGAAACTCCAGGATAAAACTAAGCAAAATATAACAATTCAACAGAGTAACTGATTATATGGAAAATTTTGACCTACAAAATAAAGTAAAATAAACACACACACGTACACACACAGGCACACGCATTATTCTCCACATGAGGAAATGTAATCTTTGGCTGTGAGCACCATTTACATAAAGAGAATAGAAACACTTTATTCAATTTCACAATTTATATTTGAGCTATAGACCAGTCAGTAGTCCTTAACCCTGTCTTCAAAGCAATTAAATTAGAATGGCTAGTATCAGAGCCCAGGCATCAGCCTGTTGGTAAAAGTGCTCCAGATTTTTCTAGTATGTAGTTAAGTCTCAGAAACACTCAAAACACAACACAAAATATAGACAAAATATGGATATCAATCTTAGGATTTCAGAATAGAATGTAAAATGAATTTTTCAAATTATAAAGAAACAAATGAAGAGGACAGAGGCGGAGAGTTCAAAAGTGAGGAGCTGTACCAAAGGAAAGTATAGATGAAGGGTGTACCCACCATAAGCCTATTCACTGCCTGGGTCTCTCCTGACCAGTCAAGAGTTCAGAGTCCATTCTGAATAGTGCCTGTAGTATACAAGTTGTTACATATTTCTAATGCTAACCTTTGGGTATTAATATCCTTTGCTAACAAAATAAGGAATTAATATATTCTCTTTGAATTTGATATATCAGGTAAAAAACATTACTTAAAGCTGTAAAATTAGCAGATAAAAGTTAAAATTAGTAATAGCTATATTGGAAGGATGTGGAAAGAGTAAGAAAGGAGTTGTTTAAGTAAATTAACAGATATTGTCTAAAATAGTTAAACAAACAATCCTAGTAACATAAATATTGTCGATTTAGATTTAAAAATTAGCTAGGGTTTAAACTTGTTTGCCTTTTTTTTTTTTTTTTTTGTGAGGAGATCAGCCCTGTGCTAACATCCGCCAATCCTCCTCTTTTTCTGCCGAGGAAGACGGCCCTGGGCTAACATCCGTGCCCATCCTCCTCCACTGTATATGGGACGCCGCCACAGCATGGCTTGCCAAAGCAGTGTGTCGGTGCGCGACCGGGATCCGAACCAGCGAACCCCGGGCCGCCGCAGCGGAGCGCGCGCACCCAACCGCTTGCGCCACCAGGCCGGCCCCTAAACTTGTTTGCCTTTTGCAAAGGGGACTGGGGTTGCAACATGGGCGTTTCTTTATAAGTCTGCATTCTTAGATTTTTAACTGTGTGCATATATTAATTAGATGGAAAATACATAAAATACAGTTTAAATAATAATAATACATTGAACTCAATTTGCATCTTAAAAATATGAAATCATTTGAAATTTCTTACTGTATCAGGAGTCTGAATGTGAATTTCATGCAGAAATGTTGCAGCAGATGCAGAAAGAAACAAATAGAAGCACTTCTGATCCACTTAGCATGTTGCAAGAGCTGATCATCCCCCCCTAATGCACTGCCATTTTTCGTGAGTGATTTCTCTGCATGGCTATTGCTAATGCATATTAAAATATGCTTCCTCTGCTGGAAGAATTCAATCCAAGAATTACAAAAGGTTTATGGTTTCTTTGTGGTATTGGTATCCTTCAGTAGCCTGGTTCTTTCGCCAAGGAGAAATATTTCATGAATGGCAAAAGATCTCTTCCGTAGGGCTGTGTAATGCTCTCTCTCATGTTCTTCTCAGTTGTGATTTCTATAAAACCAAAGATGGACACGACTGAATTGTGTGCGTTTCTGCTGATGGTTGCTTTGGTGCAATTATTTCTAATTTCTCGGTTACTTGTAAAAATATTATGACTTCTAATATAGTATAATTACTTTTACTTGTAACAAGACTGGAATGCAGCGGGAATATAATAATGGTGAGGACAGAGGCTTGGAAGACTAGCTTAACTAAAAGGACTTTCAAAAATTAGCTAGATGAAAAATACACCCAACTAGGGTAAGAAGTAATTTTCTAGCCAAATAATGTCTTTGTAGAAAAAAAGGAGGAAACAAGCATGTTATCATCAGAAAAGAAATCAAATTCCCATCTAGGCCAATATTTATAGGAATGGTGAGAGGACTCCTTTTCACATATCTTGCCAACCAAAACATAACACTCCACTGATTTTCTTTGATTTCTGTGACAATTCCTTCTCAGCCTTTTTTGCTTATCTCAATTCTCCCTTTAAATGCTGGCAATACAGATTGCTGTATTCTAGATCTTTCTGTATCACTCTCTGCATTCTCCCTAATGATTTAATCCACTATGATGACTCACAATTTCCCTTTGGGTATTGCTGACTCTAAAAGTCATTTTCCAGTCTCCCCTCAAAAGTTTTAGGTCCACATATCCTTTTGTCAGAATGTCTTATAGGTATGTTAAATTTATTGTCTGGAAATTAACTCCTTTACATTCTGCAACCAAAAAAAATCTAAGTTTTGTTGATTTCACTTGCCGAATATTTCATAATTCTGTTTCCTCCTCTCCATTTACTATTGTCACTACCCTGCCCCAGCCATCATCACCTTTTGTCCGAACCAATGTAAGAACTTTCTACTTGGTCTTTCTGAGTCCATTCTTGTGCGGGATTTGCTCACTCATTCCTCATTTGCATCCAAAACACAAATATGATTTTATATATGTATGTAAATTTTTATAAATTTATATATTATGTATATAAAATCTCCCCATATAATATCAGAATACACACACATATATATTCCCTCCGGATGCAAGAATACAATGGAGGAGAGTTAGTAGAAGACGTTTTTATAATGAAGAGTGACAAAAAGACTAATTTTCACACACTCTGGAGTGGAGAGAAAGTAAGAGAAGGGAGAAGGGAGACCAGTAAAGAGAATATCGAGATCATTTAGGCAGGAAAAAACAAAGGCTTAAATCAAGACAAGAAGGGAGATGTAGGAGAAACTTTGATTCATAAATGACAAATTGATGACAGATAAAACATGGCTGCTCAGGGAAAAGTAGTTGAATATAACGAAAATTTCTTGTTGGAAAGATCATTTCTACAGCATGGTTGAGCTTAGTGACAGATGAAAGGCATGGAGGGAGATAATTGGCCTGGCTTCGGTCATGTGTATTTGAGCCATCTCTGGTAAATCTAACATGCAGTGTGAAGTCTGGGTTTGAAACTCAGAGGGGAATTAGATCTAAAATTATGGATTTGACAAGCCAGGAGAATTTTGGCAATAGATAAAGTCGTGGACGATTTCCTCCAGTAAGAGCTTGTTATCAGAGAAAACTGAAATTAGAACCTTGAGGAAGACCAACAGATAAAGAGTTGGTGGAAGAAAAGATGTAAAAAGAGGAGCCTGAGAATGAGAAGATAAGGGAGTGAGTACCAAGATAGAATTAGAGAAATAATATCAACTTCTTCAAAAAGCATAATTAAAATGAAAATGAAACAGAAGCTTGAAGCTTCTGGGTTTTTTCTTTTTGGCATTTTCTTTTGTAACATACTAGGGAAGAAAATTCAACTTGTTCAGAAGTGAATAAGAATTGAAAATGCGGAGTCTATCCTCTGAGTTTGATGATGACAAAGAAATAGAAACAGATTTACTAAGCAGCTGTAGGTAGACTTTTTTCATGGAAGTTGATTGTAGTTTCTCTTGATTAGAGTCCTGCAGCGGGCTACCTGTTGGGTATGCTCAATCCTTGATGCCCACCCACAGCCAGACCTAGACTTGCTCAGCCAGAGAATTTTTCTATTTTCATGTCTTTTGCAGAAAATCAGCAATCAGGATTTGATTCCAACATCATTTTTGAAAAATAAAAAAAGATGCTTTATTTAATGTAAATAGCTTAAATAACAAATCCTGAATCTTAGAACACTAGACACCTGCTTGCCATTTGATCCACTTCCCTGAATGAGGGCTTCAACTGTATGCCTTATTAACCAAATAAGTTTCAAATAGTGTTTGTTTTCCAACATTTCCATCAGGCCATAGAAAAGAATTCTAGTATGTACGTTTTATGCCATTGTTTTTTCCTTACAAGAGTTAGAAATTTCTCTGAGAAGATACATTAGGCTAACCTTAAATTTCTGCAGTTAGAGTTGCATTTTATATTCATAGCTTTCCCTGTTTTGGAGAATACAATCCACAGAGCCCTTTAACAATAGAAAAAATTGAATATTTTATTAGATTTTGCAGTTTCCTTCTTTCTCCATTCCAACCAGTCAGTAAATTTACGAAAAACCAATGTGTTAAAATTATTGGAGCAATGGATAACTGGCAAATTGCAAACATTTTTTCATAATATTTTCCTTAAAAAAACCACAAAACTATATCACTGTATGAAATAAAACAACAATTTCAGAAAGTAATCTCATTTATTTGCCATATCATATCGTGTGATGCCAAAAAATATATATCAAATCCTATTCTATTACCTAACTCACTGGAAATAGTGAGTCACTTTTCTAATTTCTCTGTGTTTTTATAACCTATTGAAAATCCTTCAGAATTCTTGAGGATATTCCCTAGAATTTCCTAAATACATGAATTCTTGAGAACTCATAATAAAAATTGAGAAAGGAAGCAGATATAACCAAGTGCAGGAGGGTTACCTACACATCTCTCTCCCACTTCCCTTCTCTGTTGAAATACTGAGTTCAGATATCTTCCAGGTGCTTCACGTTTCAGTACTAACCATTCTTCTCCCCCAACACAGTCTCATAATCGTTTAATATGGGGAGGCCAAAACCATAATTTTCCACTTGTGAGAAGGATCTATTAACCACACGTTTTAAAACAAAACAAAACAAAATCAGTTACAAAGGTTCTCATCTATGAATATACTTTCACAAAGCCCTTGGAAGGGCAGCTGTTCCACGGAAGAGGGAGTGAGGGCCGGCCTAACAGCCTAGTGGTTAAGTTCAGCGCACTCTGCTTTGGCTGCCTGAGTTCGGTTCCCAGGCACAGACCTACACCACTTGTCAGCAGCCGTGATGTGGTGGTGACCCACTTACAAAATAGAGGAAGACTGGCACAGATGTTAGCTCAGGGTGAATCTTCCTCAAGCAAAAAGAGGAAGACAGGTGACACATGTTAGCTCAGGGCCAATCTTCCTCACCAAAAAAAAAAAAAGAAGAAGAAGAAGAAAAGGAGTGGGAGAAACTACGTCAAATGCTGTTGAGAGTTCAGCAACTGGAAAGCTAAACTTTGACTGTTGGTTCTGGCAAAATTTAGGCCACTGTAGACACTGATTAAAAGAACAAACAAACAAAAACCTAGGAATAGGAATGGTTTCAGCCTGACAGAGGAGTAGCTTGAGGAGATAACAGGAAATGTAAAAGTGAAAATACCAAGTTTACAAAATGGAGACATCTTAACAAAGTTTTTGAAGGTTTTGTGTGAGTGTTTTGGAAGGTATTTGATTAAACTTAACCTAATGACCTTGAGGAAAGAAACTGTCTTCCCACTTTTCTCCCCACTCTCCCATCTTTTTTTTTTTTTTTTTGTGAGGAAGATCAGCCCTGAGCTAACATCCATGCCAATCCCCCGCTTTTTGCTGAGGAAGACTAGCCCTGGACTAACATCCATGCCTATCTTCCTCCACTTTTATGTGGGACACCGCCACAGCATGGCCTGATAAGCGCTGCGTTGGTGCACACCCAGGATCCGAAGCCAGGCCACCAGCAGCGGAGCATGCGCACTTAACCGCTACACCACGGGCAGGCCCCCCCACCCCATGTTTTCAAATATAGCTCAAGAAATAACTGAACTGGAGCCTGCTACTCCTGGAAGTAACTGCTGTCATCTATACCTTCCTCAAGGACAAGACGGATGTAGATGCTGAAAAATTCCTCTCGTCTCCCTATTTGGGGCACAGGAAGCCACCCTCCTTGGCAGTAATTAAGTGAAAGAACAGTCAAGTCAGCAAGTTATCATAAGTGCTACAATCCCAGTTCTCCTTCTAAACCACCACCAAAAGGATGAGCTCTGCTCTGCATCCAGGAAGCTATTCATAGAGAGAGGCTGAAATGAAGCAGTGTCTCTCCCTGTCTGCGTTACTCACATTGATTGTGACTAGGGCAGTCATAGAGACACAAGTACATGCAGGATCAAGACTTCTTCAAGCTTTCGGGCTAGGTGTGACATATGTATACAAAATCAGAAATCCTGCCTCTGTTCTATTTAATCCATCCAAGATCTCCTCGCATCAACTTCCTGACAAGCCTCTTAGAGTGATGGTTCTGTTCTGGACCAGACAAGAGCTGTGGTTATTTACTGCTCTTTCTATTGTCACGTTTCTATAATATGGACAGGGTCCAGAAGAACTTCATCTGAACACTGTAGAGTCTTTCTTTCTTCTAAAGGAATGAATCATACTGGTTTTATAGAATCAAAAGAGCTACATGTTCTCTTTTTTGACAGCTTGATGCCTATTGCGATTAAGCTGATCTCTCTTTTGTTTTTTTATTCCCAGTACTTTTACTTTTAGTTCTTAGTTTTGACAAAGCATATTTTTTTCAACTACTCTTTGCTTATTTCCAAAAATTTCTAAATTAATATTAATCCTATTTAATTTTACTCATCTGCCAGTAACATTTTAATACCACTCTGCATGTCATCCCAAACACATATTCTCTAAAATAACTTTTGTTTTATAGTCTCTAAATTAATTGAGCAACTTCTTTTACAGAGCTGTAACAGAAGTTAAACCAGCTTTGTTTCTCCTCTTATCTAAAATTTCTAATTAATGCCATCTATAACAGAGACTTAGCAGTATTATTGTATTTTGTGGGAAAGGAAGCCAATTAAATTTCTATATTTTTAATATTTACTGTCTAAAGTATTTTTCAACTATCTTGATATTCTCTTGCATTTCCTCCACTTTTATCTGCTACTGTGAAACAACTAAATGTGATGCTACATATGTCCCTTTGTGAATTCCTCCTTTACTATCACAGACATATATGAGGCCCTGGCACTCTTGGCTTCAGAATGTCTGCCTTCAAATCCTAACTCTAGCAATTAATATCAATAAATTGGGCAAATTACTTCTCTAAGCATCAGTTTTCATATCTTTAAAATAGGGAGACTAATATTATCTGCCCTATGAAGTTTGGAGATTACATTAGATAATTCATATAACTTGCCTAACATCTGGAAAATAATCAGTACAACTCTTATGTAGTCTTTGCTTTGTATTATCTGTTATCATGTTTATGATTCTGTGTTATCACTTTATATGGAAAGAATCAGTCCATCTCGCTGGATGATACTCTGGAGGGCAAGGGCCTGGTTGCATCCATCTCTGTACTATCAGTGTTTTGACGTACACTGCTTTTACTGTTATACAGCTCAGAGGGAAATTTCAACTAATATTTAATCAGTGACTGAATGTTCTATAAATGAAGCTTTTTTTCTGAGTCAGAGCTTTTAAAGCTTTTCTTTTATCTTCGGATGCTTTATATCCACTTAGAAACCGTCAGCTTTGAAGAATTAGTGTAGAATTCTCACTCACTCAAATATTTTTTAAAAACTTAATTGCAAATGATAAAAGTTTAATGTTTTAATGTAGTATATAATTTAGCTAGCTTTCCACCTATTTTAAACAAGGAATTTGCAAAAAAATTCTAAATATTAACTTTATGTCATTGTTACCCCTGCCATTTGTCATACAAAGTCCTATAAAGCATTCAATTTGCATTTATAGACAATAACTAGATGGCTATGAAAAACAATTTTTATCAGGGGGTTTAACCCCATCCTTTTAAAGGTGTGGCTTTCTAAGGCAAACAGTTTTCTATAACAGTGCTAATTTATGTGATTAGATGTTTTCTTATACCAGGTCATGAAATTAATTTTCATCTTAATTAGTGCCCACAGCAATGATTATGTTAATAATCCATTTAGCTAATTGCATTTTGCTAAGATAGTTGTGTTGCATTTTGGGCACTGCTAATATGCCAAGGTCAATATGTCTCCTCATCATTATCCAAAAACCAATGTAAGGTAATAGTGAATAATACAGTGTATATTTGCAAATCCTAGATTATCTACATACTCAGATTTCCTTTGGTGGTATGTTATTGTCTTTAAGGGTCTTAGAGTCAATTACCTCAGTTTCAAGTCTTTTTTTCCCCACATTTGAGAGGTTTATTATGCTCTAACAGCCTGACATAGGCTAAGCAAATTCACAGAACACTAATTTGTTAAAGGGAAGGTCAATATAGTCATTTACCATGGGAATTATAACTACTTAGATAAACTTCCTCTTGTTTCCCATCAGCGTATTCCTTTCCTGTTAGAAGAAATCTATTTAGGAAGCCAAGTTAAAGTCAAGGAATTGTTTTGAAGAACATGATGTCAAAAAAGAACACGATGGAAGAGAGTTAAGCAAATTTTATAAAACTATAATTCTTCAAAGGGCATTAATAGATTAGGCCCCAATTTCCACTTTAGAGAAACCATATAACGTATATAAATACTCTAAAAGATCACAATCTCTACTTTCCTTGAAGATCGTTAGGAATCAAAGCACTACCCTTTCATTTAGTATCCCATTTCATGGCTTTGTAACCTCAGGCCCAAGGTATAAATGTTCATCTTCAAGTGAAAGAATTGAAGACCTTTCATCTTTCCCCACAGGCTATACTGTCCATCTATTTAATGATTTCAGTCAATTCTCTTCAAAATATAAAACTTTTTTCCACCTCATTTTTGGCACATGGTGACAAAGAAGGATCCAATATACTGAGTTTCAGCCTGAAGTGCCTGTTGAGTTCTTGAACCCATGCTCTCCCATACCCAAGTTTGCAGAGGATGGTTCACATTGTCTTTAACGGTAAAAAGATTTTGTGCTTTATTGTGGTTTCTAGAAGTAGAAAAAGATGGGATCCGAATGGCTGAATCAGAGGAGTGAAAAGAAAGATAAGGTATTCTAAAATGTGGGAGAAGGGTTGGCAGAAAGGATAGACAGGATATCTTCCAAGAAAATGGCAAATTCAGCTTTTTTGTGTGGATGGGAGATTTAATTTTTTCCTTAACTCTTGTTTACCTGAAGAATGTGTATGAATTATTGATTTTTTTGGCAATAGAGAAAAATTATTTAAAAAATTAAAACATGATTTTTGGATTTCTGGTTTCAGCTTCAACATGGAAGGTGCTTAGAAGCCATCACTCCCAACCTTAAAACAAGAAAAAGCTGAACATACTGAATATCAAAATTTTTCTTAAATTATCAAAGAACTAAAGTCACAGGGCAAACTGTCACCCCAAAACTATACCCCAAACCAAGGAGTAAAGTGCATCCAGAGAGTCACAGCCGAGATCTGCTCACCCAGAACAGAAGCTGCTGGAACCGTAAACTGGTAGAAACACATAAATGATGATTTTGATGAATTGCTGGAGGTTGAGTGTAGACTAGTATATGAGTGAGAAATTCCTAAAGGCTGCAGAGTTGGGGAACACACACCTTTGTGTGCTTTCCTTTCACGAACTCAATCGGGTTCTCAGTATAATCTGAGAAAAAATCCTCTTGCCTATGGCAAGGGGAGGGTAAGAGTAGTCATTGTGAAATTCTCCCAGAGACGTTTCCATAACCAAAGGTCACTCTCCAGGGGAAAAGACTATTCCTTTTCTGAAGCAGAGACTTACCTCCCATTCCAGCTCCCTGTAGCCCTCCTGTCTCAACTAAAGGGAAAAAAAATCAATGGATTTTTTATTATAACAATGGATTACAGCTGAAAAGCTGCAAGACTAGACTCTTAGGAAAGCACAAAGTAAATATGAGAGACAAACAAGGGCACTAGGGGGATGTGAAGCCTCTGGCACCTACAGCTACAGCAAACATTCAACACAGCCCAGCTCCTAGCCAGATTAACCTATATTCTCACACTAAAGGCTACTTTATTCATTTCATATTACTCAATACAACATTTCCAGCTTTCAGCAAAAAGTTACAAGACATGCTAAAAGATAAAAAAAGAAAATCCTCTGAAGAAACAAAGTAACTATCAGAACCAGACTCACATATGAGACAGATATTGGAATTATAACACAGAGAATTTCGATAATCATAAGTAATATGCTGAGAG
This sequence comes from Ceratotherium simum simum, assembly GCF_057802395.1. NCBI lineage: Eukaryota > Metazoa > Chordata > Mammalia > Perissodactyla > Rhinocerotidae > Ceratotherium > Ceratotherium simum. The sequence goes on along the minus strand of NC_141935.1, from coordinate 10,466,655 downwards.
CTCTAACAGAGAAAGTAAACATGCAAGAATAGATGGGTAATGTAGCAGAGAGATACAAATTTAATAATCAAAAGGAAATACTTTAAATCAAACAACATAAAAATGAAGAATAACTTCAATGAGATCATCAATAGACTTCACAAGGCCAAGGAATCATGAGTTTAAATACAGGTCAGTAGGAATATACACAGTTGATATTCTAAGCGGAAAATTAATGAAAACACACACATACACATAGAATAGAACATCAGATAATTGTGGCACAATTTCAAGAGGTGTTATATAAGCATAAGTGGAATAAGGAACAAAAAGAAAATGAGAACAAAACCAAAGAAAATTTGAACTAAGAATGACAGAGAATATTCCAAAATTAATGACACTAAACTGCATATCCAGGAAACTCAGACAAGAAGAAGCAGGATTGAAAAACATACAAATAAAAAACTAACTAACCAACCCACTTAGGTATATTATATTAAAACTTCAGAAAATCAAAGGCAAAGAGAAAATCTTGAAAGAAAAAAAAAATGCCCTACCCATAAAGATGAAAGGATAAGAATTACAGCAGACTTCTCATCAGAAAACATACCAGCAAGAAAAGAATGGAGTGAAACAATTGACGTGTTGGGAAGGGAAAAACAAACTAGCATTCTATATGCAGCAAAATTATCACTCAAAAGTAAAAAAGAAATAAAAACTTTATAGGACAAATAAAAAGTGATGGAATTCACCGCCAGCAGACCTTCCTTGCAAAACAAAAGTTTCTGCACAGAATGAAAATGATATAGGTTAAAAACATGAATCCACAAAAAGAAAGAATATGCATTGGATAACAAATAAATAAAGGTGAAATAAAATATTTTATTTTTATTGCTATTAATGACATAAAATATAACTGTTGGTTTAAACTAATGTAGTGTTATTCTAAAGTTATATATATATATAAAATTATATATATATATATAGAGAGAGAGTACAATTAATATATATAAAGTGTACTAAAGTGTAACTTCATTATTTTAGTTTAACATTGAGTGATTATAGCATGTGGATGATTGTGTCTTTCCCAGGGCAGAAGTTGTGGTCGTTTCCTCCTGAAGCTGCAAAGTATGTCCACTCACACTTCACCCTTTCATTGCACCACCTGTATAACTTGTATACCAGGTGTCGATTGTTATTTTGAAGATTTAGCTGGAGCTTCCTTGGAAAATAATTATATCACATGTATTTTCACAGCATCATCAAACAAACCTAACTCAAATATCTGGTGGATATCCACACTCTTAAATTCCTCAATCTTATTTTGTATATCACGGAATCTAACTTTCAGCACAAGATAACTACCAGGAAGACTGTACTCACATTTGAGAGTCCATGTGACTTTGTGTCAGATTCTCACATCGCATCATTTGGAATCACCCTTTAGAGTCTTTACACTGGTTCCCAAAGCCCCAGGGCACTACTAAGCCCTATGTGCCTGTGAAGATTGATTTGATTTCCCCCCTGTTCATATCATTTGAGTGGTAACCATGGAGTGATCAATAGTGAAGTCTGTATCTTTACTTTTCGAGAATCTCTATGTTGCCAATTCTTCGTCCCTAAATGTGCTAGTGCCAGGAAATAAAGTGAGTGTGGCCCTAATCTTTTTTACAGTTTATATCATACTCAGAAGTTTCTCTGCCTGGAGCTCCTGCACTTTAGCTTATTTTACATTACAGTCATATTCTATATGGACCGGGGGTATTGCAGCAAAAGCTTCCTTGATGGTGGCAGAAGACACAAGACTCCTGGGTCAGAGACACCAGGGTTTATTACTCACAGTATGACAAGCAGCATGAGCTTCATGTTCACACTGATTCTCCTTGTGCCCTGAGTCTCATGCGGGAGCAACACTGAGGAGCCAGGGTAGATGCTACACATCTGTCTATACATCTGTGTCACAGCTGAGTGTAGACAAGCTTAAGAAACCTCCATCTTTTGCAATAGGCTACAAGCTAATCTGTCCTAATTTTGTCCCAGATGGAGACATTATCTTTGTTATCAACAAACCTGCCCTTTGCTGTACAAAAATCCTTGAAAATATAGCCTAGAACAAAGGCCACTAGGGCCTCTGCTGAGGAGACGTCCAGAACTTCAAGAGACCCATGGAGAACTATCTCCCAACAGCACACCAAATGGCAAAGGACATGTGTTTAAATTGAGAGGAACTACACATTCGAGTAGCCAGGGTTACAGTGAGCTCAGTCAGCTGCTCTTCTAACAAGAATGTACTGTTAAGATCCCTTAAGTAAGCAATTGCTGACAGATCAGAGCTAGAGTTTATAACATTCCATAAATACCCCCTAGTATGATGGCAGGCCCAGTGTCAGCCTTTTTCTGATTACTTCTAGATGCCTAGAAATAGGCTGTACTATGACAGAATTTTGGGGTGGAGTTTATAACAATTATTTAGGATGCCCCACTGGCAGGGTTCCTTTAGCTTTTCTATAGTAGTGGGATGTGGCACCTAGTATAAGATCATGAGCAAGAAACCATATGCTGTTGACATACCCTTATACTGTATCTTTGATGAACAACCACCATTGTTCTTACAAATCAAGCCTCCTACCAGATTACCCATTATGCTAAAAGAGGCAGAGTTTTTCAGTTTTGCCATCCAGTCTCTCACTGTCGTTCCACCAAAGTGAAATATGCAGAAACTCCACAGGAAAGTTCCTATCAGTTTATGTGAAAATCTTATCCCCAAAATCCTCCATTTAGTTAGCACTTCAATAATTCAACTCACTGCTCTCTATTTTTTGGGGCAGTGGGGGGGGGGGGGATTAGCCCTGAGCTAACACCCATTTCTAATCCTCCTCTTTTTGCTGAGGAAGACTGGCCTGGGCTAACATCCATGCCCATCTTCCTCTATTTTACATGTGGGATGCCTGACACAGCATGGCCTGACAAGTGATGCACAATCCATGCCCAGGATCCAAACCCACGAACCCTGGGCCACCAAAGCAGAGCACATGAACTCAATCACCACACCACCGGGCTGGCCCCAAATGCTCTCCATTTTTATAAGAGATCTTTTTCAACATTGTTGCCACTCTATCCATGAGTAATTTGCTGTTGTCAGTGTCATGGCCTCGACTCCTAGCAAGGAGTACAGCAGAGCAGAACCCTGCCCAGTCTTTTTTCACCATCCTCTCACCTTCCAGTGCTGTATTAGACAATGTTCCACTGCTATTCATAGGGTTTTCATGGCCAATTTTTTTTGGAAGTGGGTCATCAGGTCCTTCCTCTTAGTCTGGATGCTCCACTAAACATGTCTACCATGGGCGATCCTACTGGTATTTGAAATCCAGGTGGCATAGCTTTCAGCATCACAGCCACATGCAGCCACCACAGTGTGACAATGGCCAGAGGGGTACTGTGGTTTCCTAGTGGAACATGAACCCTGGCCTCGGTGGTAAGAGTACCAGATCTTAACTACTAGACCACCAGGGCTGGCCCTCTATGAGTAATAGGAGATAGAAAAGCCAGGAGTCTAGCTGCTCAATAACAGCAGCTTGCTCAATTGATCCTAAGACGTAGGGTCTCTCAGTGAGGATCACAAACTGGAATTGTATGCATATGGCCCAATTGTTTAAAAGAGATGAATGGGGAACACACACACACACACACACACACACACAGACAGAGAGAGAAAATGAGAAAAAGAACAGAGAAGAAAAGAGAGATAAGATTAAAAGTGCTTCCATAAACCCAACTAGTGTCTGCTTCCACAATTACATTTAAGTAAATCTGTATAAATTGCATATTTTTGTGTATCTCCTGTGGCTTCTGAGTCATTATATTTCTGAAGTTTCCTCTCAGTAAGAATATGTTAAGTCATGCTAACTGATACTGTAATTTCAGATAAGGACTTCTATGAGCCTTGATTGTTGCCCATACCTTAGAGGACGGGCAGGTAGCTTTCAGGGCACATTTAGGGAATTACACCCCTAAGGATGGTTCAGATGGGATGACGTGAACTGGAAGGGAGACGGGTAGACTGTAATCAGTAGATTCCAGGCCTGGGTTACACGTTGCTTGAGCTCCTGAGTAGAATCAGACTACTCACGAGAGGATCTGTTTGAGTGATATATGTTCCTGGCATCTGCAATATCTCATTGTAGATTACGAGGCTAAAGGGACAAATACAAAGATTAGAACAACCCAGGAGAAAATTTGGGAATGCTCAAGATGCAAGGTTAAAAAGCTTGAGGTCATTAAGAGGTTTGAGGCCTCAGGAAACCTAAGACAAGCAGATGAGACTGGACGAAGACTGGGAAATATCTCAAAAGTGAACGACGGGATTTTTAGAGCACTGAAAATGCTCTGCATAATACTACAATGGTGAATACAAGTCATTATACATTTGTTCAACCCATAGAATGTACATCAGCAAGAGTGAACCCTAACGAAAACTACGGACTTTGGGTGTTATGCTATGTCAATGTAGGTTCATCAGTGTAACAAATGGATCACTCTGGTGGGGGTGTTGATAACGCAGGAGGCTGTGCATGTGTGGGGCAGGAAGTATATGGGAAATCTCTATACCTCCCTCTCAATTTTTCTGTGAACATAGAACTTCTCAAAAAAATAAAATCGTTTTTAAAAAAGTAAGTGACTAGGGTTTTAGAAATTATAAAGCTATGAATTCGTCCAGAGGACCAGCCTGCTTTAAATGCAAATCATTCTGCCTCCTTGGACCTGGAAACCTGCAGAGTATTATTTTCACATATTCTTCTAGCAGTCAGATACCCCTGCTTCTGGGGGACAGACATAGATCACACCTCTCAATGGCAAGGGTGACAAAGAACATGTGGGCGTATTAATACTGCCACAAGCATAACAATATTTTTGGTTTTTTATTGGATTATCTTCTACATCCTGTTTTAGAAATTATAAAAACAGGATAGCTGGAAGAAGATACAGCTAGAAAGCAGGAAATCAGTGATGAATTTTTTGTTCTCGCTCAAGCAGCAATAGCGACAATGGAGGTGGAGAGTAAGTAACAATTACATGGATATGTATGAGGTGAATCCACAGAATTTGGTGATATATTATAAAATAGAGGGGGAATAACTGAGAGATCAAAATCTGGGTCAACTGGGATAAATGTGATGTCTTATCAATCTAGATATACTATGCAGGGTGAGACACTGTTTCGGGGAATGAGAAAGGTAGATAATGAGTCAGCATGAATATGTTCAGTTTGGAGTAGCTTTGATAAATCCAGAAGAAAAATGTCTAATGGAAAATTGGAAACAAAAGATTTAAAACTCAATAATTAAGCATTTATATTTAGGAGTCATCAGTGTTATGTTGTAGATAAATTCATGTAAGTGAATAAGATTTCTACTGATGAGGATATATCATGGGGAGAGAGTAAGAGTGACACTAGGAAATTGAAAAGTACTGCTATTTAAAAGTATGACAAGAAAAAAAGAATCCACTGATGGAGACTGAGAAGAGATGAAGAAAAACAGAAGAGAGGTGTAATAATAGCCAGAGCAGAAGAGATTTAGAAGGGGCAACTGACTGTTTATATTGAATTTATGTGTTTGGAAAGTGTAAGGTATTTTGGCTAGCTCCCTTATGATTTTCAAACAAGGCTCCTTAAAGTTATAAATGGAGAGAGTAAATATCAACAAGTACTATTAGAAAGGAACCTTATTGTTCCTTCCTTGTTTCTAAGATTCACCTTCTCTGTCACTATTAAAATTAGATTTAAGAGAACACTTCCTTCCCTAACCAATCTGCCCCAAACCTGCAGACAAGATACTTTTCTTAATGTATTCCAGCACAGTTGAGATTTTACTAAGTTTTACTAAAGTCCGTGGATCAGGAAAAGGTAAAATGGTAGAGCCAACAATAAGCAATTACTTAATTTGACTTTTAGTTTACGATCCACAACACGGCAACTTCCCTGCCGAAAACTCTATCTGCTTCTGGGGAGCAGAAAACATTTTTATCCCCAATGATAGAAACAATCCCAAATATATCCTTGTCCTCAAAGCCTCTGAGGTCTTCTACTCCTACCTAGGGCCCATCTTCCAAGACCAGATTTCCTATATGAGGATCCACTTAATGATTGACAGGGGCGATTGATACCTCAGGGTAACTCCAAGAATAAGTCTACTAAAAACAGCATGGTCTGAACCTGTAGTCACAGCACTCAGTCTGAGCAGAATCTCTTATTATAATAAGTTTTCTATAAAACTCTCTGTGCATTTATATCATCAAATTAAAGATGATAGGACTTAATTATACAAATACCACTAAAAATTAATAATATAACTATTATATATGAAATAAAAAGTATTTTATAATGAAATAATATGTATTTCACTAATAAATGTCCAGAATAGATTAATTAGAAAATATAATGAAGTAGCCAGTTGCTTGTAAGCCAACATAGAGTCACCATGAATGTGACAAGTACAAGTGCAGACTGGTTCAAATGTGTTATATGTGTAACTTATATAAGTATTGTAAGTGGTGTAGCAAAAGTTGGCGACACAATTTTATGAAATGGTAAACAGCTCTTGGAAGTTCTGAACAAAATCAAATATAGTCTCCCTCAATGTGCATATTTATTATATTCTTTAGAAATTCAGTGTATCCTGAAAACAAGAAAAATTAGTTGTGCTCGTATGTAAAAAAGAGTTAGGTTCTTGGCTCATAATTTCACATCCATGAATGTTGAGTAGGGTATGTAAACTTAGTTTGTAACAGCTGACTCATGTGAAGGATTATCCTGTGCCCTGCAATACCTCGGGCACCCTTCCACTAATTGCCAATAGTACTCTTCAATCATTGTAATGACAATAATATCTTCTAAATTCCAAAATGGTCTTTAGAGAGTTGCAAGATACCATGCAAAACCTATGTCTAGGGCTTCAACCTATCAGAAAACACAGTAAGTCTATTTTCACTAGAAAGTGGCCGTAATTCCTAGCCTCTATATAACAGCTATGTCATGATACAGCCAAATGAGACTCATTCAAGAGATAAACAAATACAGTAAATGATGAAAAGGTTTCTTTATTGAGGGCATGAATGATATTAGCAAGAGTACACTCAACAACATGGAGGGAGAAAAAATGAGATTTCAGCAGGTGAAGTCATTTTTAAAAAGGCTGAGTAGTGTAAGCCAGTAACAGTGCACACAACTCATGCATATTGCTTAGTTGCTAAAGAAGGAGAATGTATTTAACATTTTCAGATCTATTAGGTGAGACAATGCTAATGGAATGAAGCAAATTTAAAATAATGATGTAAACATTCCTGGACAAACGTGTATTCAACATAAATTTAAACTCCATTTTAAAAATGTGTTTTTCCATAAAAGAATAAATTACTAACTCACAGTTTTCCTGCTTCCACCAAACTTTTCTTTAATTCCTTTCTTCTGTGCTTTTGTCTGGATAATATTTCCATACTCTATGTTTGTTCTGCTTTCTGATCCTAAAAAAAATGCCATCATAAATGCATTATTTATTCAAGCTTTAGAAAAAAATACTCATTTACAATTTTTCAAATTCATTTAAAATTGTACTTCTAACTTTCAGAGTCATTAACAAGCTTGTCTAATTTACTATCATCTACAAAACTGATGAGCAGATTTTCAATTGCTTTGTTCAAGTTATTAATAAGTGTATAACTCCAAAAATAGATTAATCTTCAGGATTTATTCTTCTGCAACATGACCCTCTAAGGATGAATCATTAATGACTCTCCTGAGTTCGTCCTCAGTTCAGCTGTTCACCATCAGAAGTTGAAAAAGAGAAAAGTAAGGTTTCTTAAACAAAATGTTAATGTAATTATGACTAAATGATGAACTTTCCATTTACACTGTTGAGTTTACTTTGACAGTGAGCTGTCTTAAAAGCTACAAAAAAAAAAAAGACTTCGTATACCTTCATTGCTTGTCTAGGTTTAGGGATAGTGATCAATATTTAACTTGGATGGGGAGCCAGCCCTGTGGCCAAGTGGTTTGGGTTCCACACTCTGCTTCGGTGGCCCAGGTTCGGGGTTCGGTTCGCAGGCACAGACCTGTGCCGCTCGCTGGTCATGCTGTGGCAGTGACCCACATACAAAGCGGAGGAAGATTGGCGCAGATGTTGGCTCAGGGCTGATCTTCCTTAAGCAAAAAGAAAAAAAAAATTAACTTGGATGATTTCGTTTATTCTCTACAATAACCCTATGAGCCAGGTACCTCTATTATTCCCTTAAGTAAGATTTGAAACCAGAACTCAAACCCAGAATGTCTGAATTCTGAACCCAAATGACTTCAAAGTGTGCTTGTTCAGGCACCACTGAAAAAGTTTTAGGTTCTTCAAATCTTTTCTTTTTTTAAGTTTCAAAGTTTCATTAATTTGGAAAAGAAATAAAGCAAAAAGGAAAGAAGCTAAAATTAGTAACAGTACCTAATGTGTTCCACATATTTTAAACAGCTGTCCGTCTTTTTTTCTGGTAAACATGTATTCAACGACCATTTTATGTCCAATTTGTGCTTAACTCTGGTTCTTTAGGATTTTATAACAGCCTTTTTGTAATATTTAGTGTCTAATGAAATGTTGACAAATGAGTTCCTGTAATTTACCATTAGAAATGTTATGACAGGACAAGTTCAATATGATATGGAAGTACAGAATAGGGGACATAGCCAGACCTAAGGGTCAGGAGAAACATCCAGAAGGAAAGGGTGTTTAGACACTGACCCGATGGATGAGCTGGAGTCAATCAAGATGTGAAGTACGGTGTTGCTTGGCTAGCTAAGCGGACTTTCTCTGTTTGTTACCCAGTGGGCACCTGATGAACACCTAAGTGATTTTCCAGGCCCACTTGGTGCCCATGAGATTCCACTCTGGCCAAAGAGTATCAGATGAAGTTGGCCTTGGTGTGTTGGAGGGTAGGGTTGCTTTTAGAAAATCCTTTCCTTCCAGTTAAAAGACAAGCTTCATAAGAAAAATCTTTTCTACACCTTTTTCTGGTGAATAATACATTCCTTTTTCTTTTTCGGAAACTGTTCTGAAAGTGTTTTAATCCACTTTTTTCTCCTGAACATAAAAACGAGTCTCTAAAGGGATAAAGCATAATACAATTTGCCCACGAAGGAAATTGGAAATTAAGAGAATGAGAATGACTTTGCTAATCATATTCTCCCTTCAATTAATTGTGTATTATGCAATTGGAGGGAGTATGATGGAGGTCTGTACAGTCTAGGGAGAGGCTGCAAATCCAAGTGTCTGTGCCTCTTTCTTTCTGGAAAATAAAGAGCAGTGAGAGGGCGGGTGTCTATGTGTTGTAAATTCCTCCTATGAAAACAGTAATTCTTGTGGATAAAAGATTACAAATTCAAATGAACTCTGTTTTTGTACAAAATAAAGTAACTCTCAAGGGACGTGCCACAATAAGAGAAAAGCAGTGAAATTAAACTCATTGGAGAAATGGAAAAAGTAAGAAGTATCTTATTCTTCCACGGAGATGGGATAAAGAGTAAACAAAAAGACATCTGTTATTTGCAAGTTGTGTGAAATGTGTCTATTTGTTTATATCCCAACACTATCTTCACATTCTTGTGTCTGAAGATGTGAATTATTCATAGAATTTAATAACGCCACTTTCAGTGACATATAGATGTTCACATAAATATTTAATCACTGTATAGGCTTGTTACAATGGTTCCTTGTATCCGATTTAAGATTAGAGAATAAGTTTCAGTGTATGATAGCCCTTTACTTTATTATGTGTTTCATGAGTTCTGAAAATTTGTTCCACATAAAAGAATCTGAATTGACTATAGTACACCTCCATTTTTAAAGTTTATACAACTTCCTAAACCCAATATTACAGAAAATATCATACCATACTTGGAATTGTTAACATAGTTCTAGAATCTATCTAGATGAATGCATTTTGAACATGAAACATGATAAGGGGTCTAGATGTAAGAGTGAACAACATATCATATGATCAGTTTATTTTTTGGTTTTTGAAACTGCTTTATACACTCAAACACACAAACACATATTTTAGGCATAATGAACACATTTTGATATCTATCATGTAGAAAAAGTATTAATTATTTTTTATTTGTTTTATCATTTAGTGAACCATTGCTATCCATGGCTCAGTGACTCATTTAGTCATAAGAGTTCAACGCTGAACTGAATGGAATATGTTGAACTATACTTTCAATTAACTTTAAAAGTGATCCCATCTGAGATGGAGGTGTTAATTAACCTTATTGTGATAATCATTTTGCAATTTATACATATATTAAATGATCACATTGTATACCTTAAGCGTGCATATGTTTTATGTCAATAACATCTCAATACAGCTAGAAAAAAATTTAAAAATTTAAAAAAATTAAATTTGGTGCTGGGCCATGTTTATGCAGAATAAAATGTTAACATTTTATAGCAATGCTACTGAACTTCAAATGTCCTTTTAAGAAAATAATTACAATGTATCTTATCTTACCACTAATTACAATACTTTCACAAATGTTTTTAATCTAGTTGATCTACTCCAACTTTAAAACTGATGTAGTTCCTTCAAATCCAACCCAAGCAATGCTATTTTTTTGTGTGTGTGTGTGAGGAAGATCAGCCCTGAGCTAACATCCATGCTAATCCTCCTCTTTTTGCTGAGGAAGATCAGCCCTGAGCTAACATCTATTGCCAATCCTCCTCTTATTTTTCCCTTTTTCTCCCCAAAACCCCAGTAGATAGTTGTATGTCATAGTTGCACATCCTTCTAGGTGCTGTACGTGGGATGCCGTCTCAGCATGGCCAGACAAGTGGTGCGTTGGTGTGCGCCCGGGATCCGAACCCAGGCCGCCAGTAGCGGAGCACGCGCACTTAACCGCTAAGCCACAGGGCTGGTCCCCCAAGCGATGCTATTTATCTGATAGAAATTCCATGTCATTTCCTAGCAAACTTTTTTTACATGTTACTTATTAGAAAATTGCCACAAAGAAAATATCAGGAAACAAAAAAATCTTCAGCAAGAAAAATTTATAAGAAGTGATATGTTTGTTTTCAAAAAAATCTGAAAATTTTATATAATAATACATTAGCCTTTACTTATTTATAGTAATCTAGTGAAGCACCAGTAAGAGGAGATTCAAATTTCCATTTTGATAAAAATCAAGACAGAAACAATTTAAATTTCATTTTGTGGCTTTCTATACCATAAGAGTAGTGCAAATTTCATATCTCAAATATATATTTCCTCTTGCAAAAGCCATCCAAAAAACGAACATTTTTGAAATTTCCTTTGGTCAAGGGGCTGGACATATGAATTCCTATTTTACTGGAGTTTCAGCCTTTAAAGATCCTGGCCTCTGGCTGGCCAATCTTACTTAGGTGCTCCTCTATTTCCCTCAATGGAGGGAAAATGCAGCCTTCTGCATTGGATCCGTGATACACAGGACCTGCTACACTTTCACACTGCAGTATTACGACCATTCAGGTTTATCTCCCAGGGATTCTCTTTTATGTATATATAGAAGAGGAGTATAATTTTGGAACACAGTGAAAAAGCAAGGACTAAAAACTTTCTTACTCTTTCAATAGTGATGAAAATGTCCAGGCTGCTCATCTAGGAGAAGAATATTGGAATATTTGTTAGAAGAACTCTTATCTGTAAAGTTGTGCTTAAATAATGGACTCCAACCAGATGATATCAAAGTTGGAGAACACATTATAGTAAATAAATAGGCAAGTTTGAGAGTCCAAAGTCTGGAGAAAAACTTTAATAATTCTAGAAGTTTAAAAAATGTATATTGAGCATTTTAAAACTTTTAATTAGAAAATCTCTTCTAAATGTTGAAGATAAAAATGTTTGCAGAAGTTTATGAAAATATTCCATTATGTGGTATTTATTCGTGTGCATCCATAAAATATTAAAAGTGTGATTGTTTTATCAGTTGATATGCATATTCTTTAGCACATCTAGGGAAGCTGAAGGATTAGTGCTGCAATTTTCTTCCACAAAAGCTACCTGGTACACAGAGCACAGGCTTCTATCCCTTATCTCTTCCAGCATATGTCTCTAAACCACTTATAGCTACACATTCTACTCATTCATCAAAAATGCTCTGAATAGACTTGTAGAATATCTGCCTTAAAATATATTAATTTAGGAAATACTCTTTAGACTATGAACCGACCAATTACACATTCTATATGTACTGTCATATTCAACATGATATAGCATTATGTACATTAATGTTTGGGACTTAGTTTCTCAAAACTCTAATAAAACCATACTTCAACATAGTAAACTTACTTGCTATTTCTTTATAACGATCAAATCTGTATTTTTCATTAAAGTTCATTTAATTTCACTCACAGTGCTGACTTACATACTAAATACATATGCTAACACAGGAACTGAATTTTCGGGTAATAAAATTCTGAACATTTACCCTCCCTAAGAGTAACCTCAGATTCTATAGAATAGTTAACTGATAGATATATTATCATTGGCTGCTCTATATGTGGAGATGTATGTTTTACTAAATGACACTTTTATAAAGGACTTAACATTAGTTATACAGAGTCTTTTTATTAAAAATGAGATTTTACTCTTTTTCAAAAATATCATTTCTATCACTTATATCTCTGCCTTCTTGTTAATGTAGTTAATAGTTAATTATTGTCTTACAAGTGGGATAAAACTAACTTAAATGTTACATGGCAGTATTTTTACAGGAACCTTTGGCTTTACTCTGCAAATCTATTTAGGGAAAACTAATGAGCTTGTAGAAGGAAAAAGTAGCTCATAAAGAATTAGGACCATGTAACTAACTGATTCCCTGCAAAGAAAAATACTTGCGTGAAAGAGATTCATGACAAGATTTAAGATGACAAATGTTTATGAATAACATTTTAAATGGCTGAAGTCAACTGTGCTATAAACCATCTGGCAGATTTAATCCTAACTGAAATGCTTATGAGTTATTGCCATTTAATGGACTATTTAATGGACCTATGAAAAAATTATTTGGCAAAACAACAGATTTTCAGTAAAAAGAATCAATCTTCCTGAGGATCAAACCTAGAGAATATTTCCTCACCCAAATATGAATAATATACATGACCAAATGACATATTCGTTGGATTTCAGAAAATAAAAGCCATATTTATAAAGTGTAAATAAAAGATATGCATGCCGGTGTCAAAGATAACATTTAGCAGTTGACAGAGTGGCATCCAAATCCGTAGTCATCAATCATCAAGATGAATAAATTCTCTCTGAAAAAAAGTAAAATTATACCTGCATCAGATTTTGGAAATAGCAGTAACAATTTGAAGCACGGATTTTCCATGCATATAGGCTTTCCCGTTAAATTTTATTAAATCAATAATCTCACTTAATGGTAACATAATATTTGATTAATATTTCAGTCAGATGTTAAGGTTGGAATATATTATAATTCATAGTCGATCAGAAACAAGTCCAAACCTGTTGTTTTCTGGGATTTTCAATTATTAGGTTTGTTGCAATATTTTCACATAGTCAAGCAGAAGATGTCAATAAAGTTACAGAAGCTTTGTGTTTCTTGAGTCGTTGGTGTGGCATTGGTCTTTAATGAGATGAAGTGATCTTCTCAATTATTTCATAGTGTTCTGAGACATTATTAAGCTTGTTTTGTTTTAACATGAAGCTAAGTGGAAGAAGGCAAAGAAATGAATACACAAAATTTTTTTATGTGAAGGAAAAATTGTGTAGGCTGAAGGTATGACATACTGTTGATGTTCTATGAATGCTTCTATTGAAACTGTGATTTTAAAGTCATAATCTATATATTTCTTTAATTCTTTTAAACTGTAATATCTGGGACAAAATATATGAAAAACTGTCCTAGTAGCTAAGGTAGGATTATGCACAATAGAGAGAGAGACACAAGGGTACGTTGTGTAAATGTCATTTGTAGCTGATTAACTAACTTATTGAGTGTTATATTTATGAAAACAAGTATCATTCATATTCCTTTATGAGAAACAAAATCTAGTTGACAGAACCAGTCATCTAAACTATATATATATATAAAACTATATTTATACATAGTTACTTGAAATAGGGCAAAGGAGAATGAGGTAAAAAATTGATTCATCAGGTACAAATTTATCATAGCTACTGGCATATCTGAAGATGATTCAATACTTATGGCTTATACACAAACATCAGGGAATTATTTCTACACTCTACAACAGAATTTGGCAAACCATGGCCCACCATCTATTTCTTATAAGTAAAGTTTTTGTAAGTAAAGTTTTATTGGAACACAGTCATGGTACAACAATAGAGTTGAGTAGTTGTGACAGAAACCATGAAGCCCTCAAAGCCCAAAATATTTACTATCTGGTTCTTCACAGGAAAAGTTTCCCAAACTCTGCTCTACAGCATACCAGCTCTTTTTTTATTGCACAACACATCTGACTTTAACATGGTTCCATTTCTCTTTTTAGAAGCTAAATTGTAAATTCATCCATTTATGCAACAAGTATTTATTTGTTACTGCCATTATGCCAAATGCTCACTCTCCAAGCACAAGGGATACAAAGAAAAGGAAGACAAGCAAGGTTCTGATCCCACGGACTCTACCTTCTAATCTTGGGAAGCAAACAATAATTTAATTTAAACAAGATTAATTTCAGGCAGTGATTTGTAAAGTGAAGACATTTTCAAAAGGATCCAATGATAGAATGTTTATGGGTAAGAATAGAGAGGTGCCGTTAGATTGAACCATCAAGGAAAACTTTGCAGAAGAGGTGATGTCTGAGCTGTGACCTGAATGAAGAGTGTTGTCCATACAAAGAGTGGGGAAAAGGCTTCCAGGTAGAGAGAGCAGCACTATCAAAGGCCCGAATGTAGGAATAAGCTTGGGTTTTTCTCAGAGAAAAGTGAGAACACAGAGGTGGTATTTGAAGAGAGTAGGCAAGATATAACAGGCATTTCCTCATTAGGTTTCAAGTATTAAATGAAAATAAATTATAAGATACAATACGAACAACATTATGACATTAGCAAGGGAAAAACCTTCAATGTCCTGATATCTCCCTTTCTGAGCTTTGGGAAATGATGACACAATTACATATCTCTTTCTCTGGCTCTTTAAACTAAGGCAAGGGATGCTGTCTTGGGGGTAGAGGTGAAGTGAGGGTCAGTAGAGGCACGGATGGACTCTCCAAAGGAGAGCAGATTTAATGTTCTTTCTTTCTCTATGCCCCCCCCACAATCTCTACACTTCTCACAGAGTATCTAGAGGACGATATTGACCTCCAGACCTCACACTGCACAATCCACTATTAAGTCAGAAGGCCTCTATCCTTTAGAGTGTTTCTGCCAGTGTGGTGAAGATCTTTTGCATTTACTCTTCATGTTCTCCTTTAAAGTACTTCCCGATGACTCAGATTTATATTTATGAAGGTGCGTTATTAACCTCCAAATGAATTATTGGATACCCTAACTTAATATATTCAAAAGCAATAGTTTCTTTATCCCAGGACGCTGTGTCTCTTCTCTATTCCCTGCATACTCTGTGTACTAGCTTTATTAAGATGTCTCCTTTGGTAAAGACAGACCCAGCACTTATTGAGAAATCGTGAGCTAAGGGTGAAATCATCCATATTTACCTAATAATTCACACCTAGTAAAGTGTCATTCTCTCAATATTATGGCAGAATCTAATAGTCACTAGCCTTTTAATTTATGAGGACCTGAGTCTGAATGTGGGTTTTCTACTGACTTGCCTTATGAATTTGGACAAGGAATTAATGTCTCCAAGACTCATTTTCTTTATACATATGATAGGAATTAACAATATTTACCTTGTAGGGTATTACTGGGGACAAGAATTAATGATTACAAACAGTCTAATGAGGTTCCTATTACTTATTAAATCAAGTAACTACCACTACCATTTACAAGCCAGCCTTGGTGGTCTAGTGGTTAAGATTCAGTGCTCTCACTGCCACAGCACAGGGTCCGTGTCCCAGCCAGGGAACCACATCACCCGTCTGTAGGTTGTCATACTATGGTGACTGTGTGTTGCTGGGATGCTGAAAGCTCTGCCACCGGGATTTCAGATCCCAGCAGGGTCACCCATGGTGGACAGGTTTCAGCGGAGCTTCCAGACTAAGACAGACTAGGAAGAAAAACCTGGCCACCCACTTCCAAAAAAATTGGCCATGAAAACCCTATGAATAGCAGCAAAGCATTGTCCGATATAGTGCCGGAAGGTGAGAAGATGGCACAGAAAGACCAGGCAGCGTTCCGCTCTGCTATCCACAGGGTCACCAGGAGTCAGAATCCACTCCACAGCACTAACAACAACAAACCATTTACCAGCCATCTACTATTTGCAAGCACTCCGGTTAGTACTTCATATATATTATACGTTATTTAATTATAAAAGCAATAGTCTTACATAGATATCACTGACCCCAAAACAATGATGAGGAATCTAAGTTTTAAGAGACATTTAGCAAAAGCTGACAAGTTTCTAGTAAATTCTGTATCCATGATTTATATCCAATTTGTAATAACAGTGCTCCATTATCTGTATTACGCCTTTACCTTAAGCCTTTGATCTGGCACAGATATTAGTCTTCCTGTCATGACACTGGCTACTCCTCACTATGACTTGATCTCTCTTCTTCATGAACACAACAGCTACAGGCCTGGCTCCCACCTGGATAACCCCTGTCTTGTATGGTGAATCTGGGTATTCTCTCTCAGCTAACAGCAATACCACGCAGCCCACACTGTCTTCAGTTATCAGACATCCAATGTGTCTTTCTCTTTCATGACCCAGAAGCTGGGCATTGCCAACATTTGCAAAACTGGACTAATCTTCAGCTCCAGCTTACTCCATATAATCTATTTTCCAGTCAGACAGAGCTTCTCACAATTCCTCAAACACATCATAAACAATATGTCACCATGCTTTTTCTCATCCATTTTATTCCTTCTATATTCACAAAGACTTACTTTTTCCTCAAGACAGAAAAAAAAGAAAATTGTCTCCCTCATCCCAATTCCCAGACTGAGTTTGAGGCCCCCTCTTCAGATTTCTCCAAACATTTCATATGTAGTTCCATTATAGCACTTCACAGAAGGTACCTGTCTCATTTGGAGCATTGCAAAGTACTTGAACACAGGAATTTAATCTTCTTCTTTTTACTTTTGCACATCCAGTGTAAGTCAGTGTGATTTGCATTCATAAAAAGTTGCAGTATAAAGAAGAAATGTCATTTAAATACATGCTTTGGTAGACTCTTACATCGACGGCCTGTAATGAATGATGCCTCCCTGCAGAGTCCTTCCCGCATCGATTCTGGGCTGGGTCATAAAACTTCCTTTAATCAAGGACATTATCAGAAATGATGTTAACAGAGGCTTGATAGATACTTGCACATTGGGGCTTGTCTTCTTGGAATGTCCCTTGTTAGAAACCAGTCTACATTACGTAATAAAACTCAAGCTAGAGTGTTGAAGGATGAGAGACCATGTGGTGAGAGACCATAGAGAGGCCACTGTGAACCTTCCACCTCCAGCTGAGCTCACAGTTGATAAAACCACACGAGTAACCTCAGCTACACCACCTGGAACAGAAGAACTGCCCAGCTGACCAGTCAACTCACAGCATCGTGACAAATAATAAATTATTGTTATTTTAAGCCACTACGTTTTGGGCTAATTTGCTACATGGCAAGAAACCCTAAAACAATCTTCAAAAATCCTATGTAATGAATGTATAATTTCTTATATATTTTTTGGCTCTGTCTTCGCTTTTGAAATTTAGTTAGAATGTGTATTTCCACAACGTGGGGACTTTCCCATCACTCTGAATAGAACATGCATTTTGAGATGATTCTAGCTATATCAATCCAAAGATCTTCTAGAAAGTGTCTTCCACTTAAAAGAAAGATTCAAATCAAATAAATGATGTCATCAGCAACAATAAA
The DNA here is from genome assembly GCF_057802395.1 of Ceratotherium simum simum. Taxonomy (NCBI): domain Eukaryota; kingdom Metazoa; phylum Chordata; class Mammalia; order Perissodactyla; family Rhinocerotidae; genus Ceratotherium; species Ceratotherium simum. The sequence goes on along the minus strand of NC_141935.1, from coordinate 10,448,632 downwards.
ACCAAGGAAGCAAGATATTCTGGGATTCACTATATATTCCTCCTTTTTCCCCAGCAACACGTGATTGTTTCTGACATTCTTTCTGTTCTCTGTTTCTTGAATACATCTCTTCTTCTCTATTCCTTGTCACTATTGCTAACTGTGCTGGATATCTTCCGCTTCCCCCCTCATCTAAATCCAAATATCCACATTATTTACCCTGCTCTGTGCCATGGGAAGCTAGTGAATACAGACTGCGTCAATTACCCTCCCCACTTTCTTTCAGGAAGGCGAGCACAGCAGGAAATCAGAGTAAAGGCATAGAATGAGGCTAGTGGTTTATACCCACTTGCACATTTTCCTCCTTCAAGATTCCCATAAGCATCACTTGAACAAAAGTCATAGTTCTTCTTAGGTAGCCCCTCTCCACGTTTCGGTAAATGTTCCAACCCTTTGCTCCTTTAAACCAAAGGTGCTAATGGCGTCTTATTACCAGTAGTCCCAGAATATGGGACAATCCCTTGGGTTTCACTAGAGTTTGCCCACATTCTGTAAATTCTTTTCTTAGTAAATACCTCTCAACTTGCCCAAATTTCAATATGCCATCTATTCCTTCCAGGACTTGGATTTTCTACTTTAGTATATTTTCCTGAAGGCCATTCACACAAATGTCCCAGCCCACTTACAATCTAGCCATCCCTACATGGACATGACAGCTGAGGATCCAAGTAAAATGCAGCCAGTGGTGCCACAGTTACTCTCTTCCTTGAGCTAACATAACACGTGCCACTAAGATCCTAGTCATATGAAGGTGTCCATCCTTTTACATGTTATATAGACTTATAAATTCGTGTCAACTCATGAAAAGAATAGAAAATAATAGGAATGATACCGAGCTGATTAAAAGAATAACAAAAGAAACTATTAAAAATAGAAGTGTCTTTTTCTTTCTTTTATCATCTTTTGTTTTTCCTGTATTTTCTTCTCTCTCTCTCTCCCTTTTTCTTATTTAGAAGAAAAGTACAGGAGCATTGACACACATGTCTCAGAAATCATTTTTATATCTTTGAGAGGTTTTTCAGAATGCTTTTCGAATCTGCCAGAATGGGTTAAATGAACAATGCTTTATGCAGGCATAGCTACCGCTTTTTTGACAAGTTTCTTTCCTTTGACTGTTTGTCTTCGAAAAGATTTCTTATCGGATGAAGCTTATATTCCTCCTTTTCTTTTCTAAAGTGTGTCGTGTGGAGTGAGGATTCTACAATGAATATATAACCTACGCATGTCTTATCAAGGGCATTAGATGAACTGGTCAATCACAGTTTCACAGAATCTGAAAGTTTTAAGGGAATACTTAGAGGCTTCTGGAACTGTCACTATGAGGCCCCTCTGAACTCTTGTTTGCTCATCACTCCAAAGCTGTATTCATGGATAAGAAGCATTTAAGAATAGATTACTAAACCTAAAATGGTAACTTGCCATTTATTCTCTTCTCTACAGATCTAGGCATTCAGGTCTTATCTATGGATAAGGACATTGGAAAAAATACAGCCGTATCAATTACTGTTCAGTAATATTTAGTAAATTTTCCTGTGATTTTAGGAAGTCACTGTCAACTAGGTTCCTATAAGATTAACAAAAGCAAAAGTAAGTATAGAATTTCTCTGAGATCTTAATTTCCAAATTTATATACGTATCATTTAAAAGAGTGCAAATGTGGCCTCAAGAGATTAACAAATTGAAGAGTTTACTGTACTGCAGATATTTCACATGAATTTAACTCAAAAGTGGCAAATTTCAAAAAAACGCTTCAAATTAAACCTTACATTTCCTATAGCTACACACACACATGCACACACACACACATATATACATGCATATATGTATATAAATATATTTAATTGTTTCTATTCCTCTAGAACTTTATTTGCTAAAATTATTGGGTAATGATCTTGCCTGTCCTTCTTCCATTATAAAGGCCAAGGTTAATCAAATGGGAAGAAAATGCTCTCCCTGTTTATTTATATAACCCATTAATACTGGATGAAATTTGAAAATTTATACTAATTGCATTGTATTATATGGTAAATGCCCTTGATGTTGATGTTTATTCATCTATTAAGTAATTTCTGTAAGAAAAAAAATTCTAACTGATGACTGAGACTGAGCCGGCTGGCCCGCTATGCAAACAGATCAAATATATGGAAAAGATTGTAGAGTTCAAATTCCCCCTAGGTTTTTACAAATCAGGATTAAGGGGAAACATTTTTAAAAAGGCCCCCAGAGGCTATTTAGAAAATGTAGTAAGGCTGTTTTTAACCTTTTGTTTAGTTTGTGAAATTTTCCTCAACTAGCTAGTCTAATTATATTTGGTCCTCTGTGGCAACATGATTTGCCCTTAACATGACTTCTGAGATGCTTGCTGACTCTATATTGACAAGCAAAAGAAACCAAACAATGCATATCTGGGATGGACATAGAATCAACTCAAAACACATTTTTTTGTGTGTGCATATTTTTTGACAATTTTCCAAAATTGCATAGATTCGGCATGTAAGTTACAGAAACTCAGCTGAGTATATCCTAGGAATAAGTCATGTCTGGGCCACCAGGAATCATTCAGAAAGCAAAAATGAGCCTTCTAGGAAAGAGTTTGTGATAGAGAAAGTGCAAAAATATTGGCGAGGAAAAATTATTCATAATCAGGGAAGGAATACATGATGTGAATCCTCTGATTGTTCTCTAGGCTTCCTTGCTGCCTCCTGGGAAGAGGAGAAAAGAAAATAGTGAAAAATAAAGCAGTTTTACCAAAATCTCTTTAAGACACTGAGATCTCAAGGCAGCCCTTTTGTATAGCCTAAAATGCAGAGCAACCTGAGGACTACTGTGTTAGTCTGAGTGCAAGCAGGAGAGAGAAATCACACAGTAAGTTGAACAGGAAAAGCTTAATACTAAAAACACAGCAGAAACCAGGTACAAAGGTTATTCTACAAATAATGAGGACAAGCTAATACAGTTGTCTTTGGTCTGTCTCAGACTCCAGCATAGGACTATAGTAGTCAGTAGTTAGTACATTTCATTCAGGTTTGGCTCTAGGTGTCCATGGACATTAACATAGGATTGCACTGATCCTCAGAGAATCCTTTACTTTCACATCTACATTGCATCTAGATTATCTTTCAAAACAAAAGTCAACAGCACCCCGTTCTAGTTCTGATAGCTGCTCAAAATCCATTTTTTCATCTTATTTAGCGTGAAAATCACAGTAACTACAAGAGCCCAGAAGGTCCTAAATCAAATGTTCCAGTTTCAACCACAACCACCATTTGACCTTGTATCTCCCTTCAACCGTCAATGACTGCTCCAGTTACACTGGCTTTTTTCTTTTTTTGGCCCAAAATACTCCAAGTGCTCTCAAGTCAGGGATTTTGGACTTTAATACTTGCTGATTTCTCTGCCTATAATACCATGTCCCAAGATATCTCAAGTCCTGCTCAATGTCATTATAACAAAGGAGACTTTCACGACAACCTCACATAAAATGGCAACCACCTATGCTCTTATCTTATACCACCCAATATTATTATTGTTCCCTCCATCCCTCAACGGGAGGAAATTTGGTTTGTTTACTCCTGTATCTTCTTATGCCCTAGAACAATGTAGGCCATTCAATAAGCACTCTTACCACTAGAAGTTGGAATGCTCTGGGTCTTAGTCTAGAAGAACCTCTATTTCTTTTTTTTTTTTAATTTTTTGTTTATTGCAGTAACATTGGTTTATAACATTGTAAAAATTTCAGGTGTACATCATTATCATCAAGCGCACTAACATCTGTGTTATAGGTGTCCCAGAAGGAGAAGAGCGAGACAAGGGGGCAGAGAATCTGTTTCAAGAAATAATAGATGAAAACTTCCCTAACCTAAGGAAGGAAACAGACATCCAGGTACAGGAAGCACAGAGAGCCCCAAACAAGATAAACCCAAAGAGGCCCACACCAAGACACATCATAATCAAAATGTCCAGAATTAAAGATAAAGAGAGAATCTATCTCTTCTTATACATAGCACCTAGCCCATTGCATGCTCCCAGTAAACATTTGAAATAGCATATGAATGGATGATGGAGTTAAAGTGACATTCATTACCCTTTTGCTATAAATCAGGATTTTTGTTGTTTCTGATGCAAAAAAGAATAAATATGGCCCCTACCCTTCAGGGACTTGGGGTTTACTTGCTTAGGCCAACCATAATGAAGAAAGGGAAGTCAAAATAAAACACTTGAGGTAGAAGAAAATATAACTTGGAAGAATGTGGCAGAGTCTGGAGTAGTTCATGAAGGCTTCCTGGAAGGGATGGTAATTGAGCTCAGTTCTGAAGAAAGAGAGCCAGCAAGAGAAAGCGGAGTGTTAAGATAACCCAGCCAGAAGGAAGAGCATAAATATAATGCTGAAATGTGAAATATCAGGGTTTGGGAGAGTGGGTGAAACTAGGATATGTTTTATGCTCCATAGACCATGGAGAGAAGAACATCAGCCTTTCTTTTCACTTTATAACTCTCTCCCTTCGAATAGATTTCTAAAAATTATATCTATAGATCCAGAGCAGTTCACACTTTCAAGTTATTTTAGGCACTACTCAAAAAGGTAGTTGGCCCCATTATCAAAGTTAATTAAGTTCCCATATTCTTGCTTCTTACATTTCCCACCTTGACCCTGACATGGAAATATGAAAATTGTTTGTCGGGCTTCTAATTGTTTATTTTTTAGTCTCTCAGTTAGCCCTATGATGACTCATGCCTGGAGTCTTGAATTGACTAAGGTGTGTGACTACGAATACTGGAAATCCTCTTTCTGTTTGGCTGAATTCCTACATTTTGAAATGTCATTTTTCATGTGCTAAGCAGGTATTAAAATGGTAATGTCCCTTTGCTGTTTAATATACATTACCAGAAGTTTAGAAAATTCTGGTGCAGAAGATAAATACATTGGAGTCATCTTCTTAAAGGAAATACATGTATTAATAAAGTGAATGAGCTCATGAGTTTTCAAGGAGACTGGATTTAATATATATTCTAAGAAGATTTAACATATATTATGGGTACTAATTATATGTGCTCAATTAAGGATAAGGGGAGGTGGACTTAAGGGAATACAAGATATTAGGAAGTCAAACTGATCCCTAGATGAGAGTAGTAATGTCTGACTTTTTAATAGGCCTTGTGAAACAATACCAGAAGTTGCTTCAGATTAGTTATCATTATTAAAATATAAATGCCTCTTATATAGCCCACTCATGTTAGACAAAAAAAGAAAAATTAGCTTTTTCAATACATTATGTAGTTTCCTCAGATTAGATTGGAAAATTTTGTATTAGCGCTGTCCTAGAATCTATATAGGTTGATTTAGAGATCCTTTCCGACAGGAACTGATTTATATTTAATTATTTATCTTCAAATTTGTAATTAAGATATTTTATAAGTTTGCATATCTTAATTTTCAGTGAAAACTTAGAAAATATATAAATTTATTATCTATTTATGAGCATATTTAAAGTATGTCATGAATGTAACCACAACTCTAACCACATGCTGTTGATAGTCCATGTAATTAGTGTTATTATTATTTCTTTTCCAAATTTCCAATTGATTTATTTTAAGTCTCTGAGACCTGTGAAATTCAGTTGTGTCCCTAGGAGTCAGTTCACTACAGCTCTGAAATGCACTAAATATTAATATGGCGTAATTCCCCAGAGCTACGAGAGAAGCTTCAGATGTAAATTGATAAATTATCTGTCCTCATTTGCTGATCCTAGCCCCCTTATCCTTTATACAAGATTTTTAAAAGGCGTCATAACATAGGAGAGTTCCCTTCCATTTATTTAATACATATGCAGAGACTTAATGGGACCTACTTACACTCAACTTGTGTATATAATTTGTAAAAGGTAGAAATTTGTTTAATGAAATTTTCTGACTACACTTTCCACATTGCTCACAATACTGCCAGCACTAATTTTCTTCTGATTCATAGTACATCTATTTAGAAATATAGGTCTGATTCAGACTGGACTCCCACTCACAGATTTCATTTTCATGTAAAATTGCATGTTTTTGAAAACATTTTAGTGAAATCTGTCAAATTATGATATTATTTGCAGTGAGTAGAAGAGTCATAAAAGACTAATGGAAATACAATGGAATTGTAAAAAAATCTTTAATTCTTGATTTTAAAAATGTGCCACTACTATAATGTGTCACAGGAAAAAAAAAAATCTCAGTAAGAAGGCTTTAATTGATGCCTTTCTGGCTCTTCAGGCATTTTACAACTCAGTCTATACCCACTCCTAAAGAGTCTATTTGTATTAAAAGGAGTTTTCTTTATTCAGTGACGGTAGTATTGATAAAGTCATGAATTGGTTAAAGAATTTTAGACTGGGTCATGAGTTAAGTATAAAGAAGCATCAGGTGCCAGGTTACTGATGAGTTTTACCTATGACAACAGAATGCTACACATTGGCTACTTGCATAAGGAAGAAAGACATAAAAATAATGTCTTTACCAAACTATGGTTGTATGGCTATGATAGACACCATGGCTGCATTTAATCATGGAAAATAATATGTTCACCTAGTCACTATGAATGAAACAAGGAGACATGTTAAGGACCCGCAAGGCACTGTAATTTTTCACACTACATCTGGACACTTAGTTTATACAATTCATGTTAATTTATTTGCTTTTTGTTAATTCAACATAAGACTTTTTGTTAGGTGAAAATAGGGGTTGTGACAGGATCAACTGTCCAACAGATTATCTATTCTCAAATACACTCTTGGTGTTTTTCCAAAAGAAGTGAGATATTATACCTAACAGTAATCTAGGTCCTTAGATTGCAGGTAATAAGGGCTGATTATAACTGAATACTAGGGGTAATTAATGATGTGTAGGAATATATCAAGAAAGAAGGAGATATGGTAAAATAGCAGTTCTAAAGTCTGAGGCCAACCTGAGCCAGTGAAAGTGAATGATCTTCCTTTGATAAGAAACTCATAACTCTTGGAGGTATTGAAACCAAGGAGAACTGTCAGCTGATTGACAGCATATTATGTATTTATCCATGGATCAGAGACAAGACCCAGCTAATTTTTTCTTTCTCTTATCTTTCTATCTACCTATCTGCCAAATGCAAATAATAACCATGCTCAAGTATTTGAGAAGTAAATAGAATGTCTCTCCATTCTACTGCTTACTACAGAGGATCATTAAGAGCTCCTTGTGATTATAACTATTTCAATATGTATGTATATATTTGTATGTGTGCATGTGTAATTTTATATTTCAGTGGTTTCCATGGTGGCAGAGATAGACTGATCTAGGGAGACAGCGATGGTGATAACATAAAGATGAACTGTGGAAAAAAAATGAAATACATTAATACCTTAGCCTTTTTGAGTCTAGACAAGTTCCTTAACTTAAAAATTAACCTTTGAAAACAAAGACAACCTTTTTAGGGACCATGAATTTTTAAACAGATAACTGAAGGTTTTGGGGTCATTGACTTATTTTCATCTTTTTCCAATATATAACTAGCATTTGGCAGAAAAGGGTTGCCAGAATTATCAAATAAAAATACAGGGTGGAAAGTTGAATTTGAATTTAAGATAACAAATAATGTTTAGTATATGTATGCCCTAAATTATTCATTGTTGATCTGAAATTCAAATTTTACTGAGTGCCCTATATTTTAGCTGGCAACTGCAGGCTCTTGTTTCATAAGACTCCCCCCCTGCCCCAACACACACAACAGATTTGTCACAGCAGGGCGGGCTGCAGCCCCTGTGTGGAGTTGAAGGAGCATCAGAGGACTCTCTCTGTCCCTTGTCTCTCTCTTACCGGCCTGCCTCTATGCCCGGGTGGTCCCCATTAGTAATCACTTCCTTTTTTTTTTTGCTGGGAAAGATTCATCCTGAGCTAAAATCTGTTGCCAATCTTCCTCTTTTTTTTCTCCTCCCCAAAGCCCCAGTGCACAGTTGTATATTCCAGTTGTAAGACCTAGTTCTTCTATGTGAGCCACGTCACAGCATGGCTACTGACAGAGGAGTGGCGTGGTTCCGCAACCAGGAACCAAGTTTGGGCTGCCAAAGCAAAGTGGGCTGAACTTTAACTTCTAGGCCATCAGTGCTGGCTCATGAGATTCCTGATCTGAGCATTTCACTTTCTAAATGCTTGTCTACCACACCATTAACTCCAAGTAAATACCTGCTACGTGTTTACCTGATCTCCTTGCTGCACAACTGCATTCTTGCCCCTGCCGCCCCACCCCATTCTAGTTTTGATAGCTGGTTCTAGTTCCATGGATTGACAACCCTCGCTTGGAACTAGGGATTCATTAATCAAGAGTTAATCTACCTTATTTTTTTTTATTATCACCTATTATGGAGACTGTTTAAACATTTTTTTTTTACTAACCACTCTCTCAACTTGCACTATTACCTTGAACTTTTAACATAGCAGTTAAAAGTTTAAGGTAAAGGGTTTGTGGCCCTTTAGAAGACTAAAAACCATTGTAATATCTAAGATATTTTTGTCTCCCCAAACTCAGCTATGGCTCCCCCAAAGCAATACTTCCCTCAATGAGACTGTATGCATTAATCCCTAAAGACAGGTCCTATCCTGTGCTATTAAGTAGATCTGTCTCAATATCAAATATTTCAGATTTCTATTGCAGAAAAAAGGGAATCATCTCATCTCTGAGCATCTTGTCATAAAAAAGAGCAACATCATACTTTAAATTTCTGGAGCAAATTTTACGTATGAAAATACCTAAGGCCTCCATAAGAAGTCATTCTTGAACGATGCAAAGACTCATAAAAGGAAGAGGACCTACTGATGTCATGATTCAGAATATGCTTATTTGAACATCCTAATCTTTTAAATTATAAGCTTTTTTGGAAATCTTTGAAAGTTCAAGTTTTTCAATTTATTTACTTACTTTTTGATCAAGCAATTGAAAAATAAAATTGGAAAGAGTTGTATTTTTAAGACAGTTTATATGGATAACATTTTTGCACGGTTCATTTTACTACTGACACATGTATTAATCAGCTTGCCATACGCTGGCACAGCTGTGATGGGTTGTCCAAATCTCTACAGATTTTTCTTTCTCTGCTCAGAGATATGTTTCAGTGTGGGAGCAGAGTGCCTTCGTGCTCCAAGTTAGGACATGGTCTAGAGTCAGCATATGCTCTCCAATACTTCTTGGCAAGACCAGCAGCACGTATTTATTTATTTATTTATTTATGAGATTCTTTCAAATAGTTGTCCTTTTCTTTAAGGCTGTGGCAGATTCAAATGGCCTTTTAATAACGGGCATAGCAAATACTTTTTTAAATTTATTTTTACATTTTGGGATCAATTTTAATAGCATCATATTTTTTCTCTTCTAGACACATTCTTCTTTACTCCTTGCTGACTTCTTACCTACTTATAATCACTTTTTTTATCTCAACTGAGACTTTTATTTTTATTTATTTAGTGTTGATATAAACAAATCTGTATATATTTAATGTATACAACTTGATGTGTTTGAACAAATGTATGTACCCGTGAAACTATCACCACAACCAAAGTAATGGACATATCCATAACTTTCAAGTTTCCATTTGTCCCTTCTTTTGTGTGTCTGGTAAGAACACATGACATGAGATCTACACTCTTACCAAATTTTTAAGTGCATACTACGATACTGTTAACTATAGGCATTACGCTGTGTAGCAGATCTCTAGAATTAATTCATCTTGCATAACTGAAACTTTATACCAATTGAACAACAATTTCTCATTTTCCCTTCCCATGGCCCCTGGTAACCACCATTCTATTCTCTGTTTCTATGAGTTTAGCTACCTCACAAAAGTGGAATCATGCAGTGTTTGTCCTTCTGTGACCGGCTTATTTCACTAGGCATAATGTTCTACACCTTCATCTAAGTTGTTGCAAATGTCAGGATTTCCTTCTTTTTTTTAAGGCTGAATAATATTCCATTGTATGTATATATCACATTTTCTTCATCCATTTATCTGTTGATGAACATGTGGATTTTTTCCATAACTTGGCTTTTGTGAATAATGCTGCAATGAACATGGGAGTGCAGATATGTCTTCGAGATCAGAATTTCAATTTTGGGGAGTATATACCCAGAGGCGGGATAGCTAGATGATATGGTAGTTCTATTTTTAACCTTTTGAGGAACCTCCATACTGTTTTCCACAGCAGCTGCACCATTTTACATTCCCATCAACAGTGTATAAGTGCTTCCAATTTATCCACATCCTTGCCAACACTTGTCTTTTTTTTGTTTGTTTTGTTTTTTGATAATAGCCATCCTAACTGGTGTGAAGTGATATCTCATTGTGGTTTTGATTTGCATTTCCCTAATGATTAGTGATGCTGAGCATCTTTTCATTTGCCTATTGGCCTTTGTATGTCTTCTTTTGGAGAATTGTCTATTCAAGTCTTTTGCCCACTTTTTAATTGGGTTTTTTGTTTGTTTATTTGTTTGCTATTGAGTTATAGGAGTTCCTTATATACCTTAGATTAGCCCCTTATCAGATATATGGTTTGCAAATATTTTCTCCTATTCCATAGGTTACCTTTTCATTCAAAATATATCACAAAGCTACAGTAATTAAAAGAGTATGGTACTAGCATAAAGATAGACAGATAGACCAATGGAACAGAATAGAGAGCCCACAATTAACACCATACATATATAGTCAACTGATTTTCAACAAGTGTGCCAAGAATACACAATGGGGAAAGGATAATCTCTTCAACAAATGGTGTTGGGAAAACTGGATATCCACATGCAAAAGAATGAAAGTGGGCCCTATTTTACACCATACATAAAAATTAACTCAAAATAGATTAGACTTAAATGTAAGACCTGAAACTGTAAAACTCCCCAAAGAAAAGATAGGGGAAAAGCTTCTTGACATGGGTCTGGGCAATGATTTCTTGGATATCACACCAAAAACACAAGCAACAAAAGCATGAATACACAAGTGGGACTACATCAAACTAAAAAGCTTATAATCCCTTCCTTGCTACATCCCTTATGCCAAAACTGAAATCCTTTCACACTGCCTCCTACACGCTTATTTCATTTGGACGTAATCCATGAGAAACTTGTTAGTTCTCCATCATGAGTCACATGGGCAGTAGCAGGAATTATTTGATCATTTAACTGGAAATGGCTGGGGATCAGGGGAAGCTAAGTAACCCTGGAGCAATAACGATGGTGCTGGCTTGGCGTCCTTCTTGTAGAGCCTGCTCCACTGCTCTGCAGATAAGTCAAGAAGCTGGTAGAGGCTCACTGGGGTGGCCAAAGTGTGTTTGTTTGGCTGCTAAACTAGTACTTTTTCAATGAAAAATAAAGACATACAAATCATTGGAAGAAAGCTTGCATTCTCCTTTTAATAGGTTCATTGTAACGTTGTGATATTCTTGCGTCAATAATGGAACAAACTAGAATGGATTTTTTTGAGTTTTCTTTTTCATTTTTCATCTTTTGGGATGAATGGTCAAAAAACACTCAAAGATTGTGTCTGATGTTAGCAACAGAACAGGCTCCTAGAAAAACATAAAAGGCTATGAGGAGGTAGAGGGGACCAGTAGGTAAGTATGTAGTGATATCCTGATCACGGAGTACAGCCAGAATCCCATTCACACACTATCACAGGGGAACAATTTCAAGTATTATATAGATGATTTTAATCAGATTAAATTTATTAGCAAATCTTAGACCTCTTGGTGTTTGAGTTAGGAATCCATTTATTGGAAGATAGTTGCCAGGAGGCTTGCAAGACTTAGACTAGAACCCAGAGCATCTAGTGCTGAGCAAATTATTCATTCATTTATTCACCAAATATTTTTGAATGGCTACTATGGGCCGGGAACTGGGTTAGCTGCTGAGGACATTATCATGACGTTATGTATATAATAGACACAGATCTTGACCGAATAAAACTTATGAGACAGCATCTTGAGAAAAGGAGAATAAGACAAGGATCCTATTTTTCAGCCAGAAGTGCAGGATCTGAGAAACAAAGAATAGATCTAGTTATTGAAACTGTGACATAGTGTCAGGATGTATAACTTTTGCAAAATCACTTAAGCATCATTTGGAATTTACAAACCTGTTTCTTTTACAGAGGACTTGATTCTTCGTATTATTATGGAGAATAATATTATTTTCCTTCTCCTCACCCCCATACAGGAATAAGAAATTGACCTAATGCTGACAGGTTTGTATTAGTAACGGACTCTCAAAAAACAAAACAAAATAAAAAACTCAGATTTGCAGCCTTTGCAAATTTTGTTGTAAATCCTACTGCGATTTATACTATGCTACCAATGCTTCCGGCAAAGGTCTTGAAATAGTAGGAGTCAGTTCTCAGAAACCTATACAAGCAGGTTCCAGAGCATCACTGAATACTGGCCTGTTAATGCCTGCCTGATCTCTCAGCTATTAAAAGAACTTGCCAAATCTTTGGAATTAACCCTTGAAAAATATTTGTATTAAAATTCTAACTTGTGGATATTTCTTACTCTCCATAGCTGTCTAGCTTTGGAGGAAAGCAGGATGTGGACATCCTTACATTTATCTTATTTTCTTTTAACCTGCTGGCCTTACTTTGGAGTTTGTCATAGAGCTGGAATAGGAGTTTGCATTCCAGGTGGTCAACTGACCCAAACAATAGAAAGAAGAAATAAATATGTGGGGACATAGACCCAGACACATCCAAATCTATTACTCTGTATAAAAAGGTCAAAGCTACATATACATAATGCGCGTATCTGGAATAATCATGATGATTCCTCTGAATACTTAATAAGTCTGTATTATTACATATCACAAATGTAAAGTGGAATCCTAATTGGAATATATTCATTTAATACTTCAAATCTCCATGTCTTTGCAGGGACGTAGAAATTTCAGATAAGATCTTAAAAATTCATCAAACATAAGATGTAGGCTCACTTATGCCTGTCATAACCTTTAGTTTATTTCATTACTTACTTGTTAAGGATAGATAGAAGGTAAGAGAATGTGGAGGATAGATAAAGGTTGCATGTGAAAAAAATAAAATAAAAACTATTGATTTTTAAAAGTGTTGAAAAAATCTGTGGATTTTGTTTATCTCTACTATTCATGTCCCCATTACAATGGATAATCAAGAGTTGACTACATTGTAATTAGAACTGAAGTTGAAGAACACATCAAACAATTCACAATTTATATTATAATATAGCTCATCAACCCACTAAATATATATTAATAGGGCATTTAAAACCATGCATTTGGCATTTCAAAGGAAGCTTCCCACATCTGGAGTGATTTTGGATAAATTATTTAATGCCCTCTCTGTCTTTCAACTATTTTTGGTGAGTTCTATTTTGCATAATATTGCAATCAGCCCTTGAGTAGAAAATGTTAATGTAGTGGAGGGGGGTAATCTTCATCTCTGGACAATTCTAAAGAAAATAATACAATCAAGAAAAGAATAGAGAAACCAAATTTTGAGGTAATTAGAAGAATAAATGAATGTTGATAAATTTTGAGATTATTCAAAAATTACAGGTTTTAACAAACATTTGATTTTGAAATTTTCACTTTTTAAATGTAGAATTTTGGTGAACTTGTCTTATAAAATTTTATTTAGTTATAAAATACATCTTATATAACATTATAATAATTATAGGCCAATGTGACAGTATTTCAATCTATTTTCTTTGATACTGTAAAATATTCTCTGATTCATCTGAATTTAGGAGTAACAGTAATTATTATGTACTTCTGAGATGTAATACGGGCAGAAGCTTGAGATGATGTATATATTTGTTCCAATTTTATAAAGCAGTAAATGAGACAAGTTCGGGAACTATATGCTTGATATTAAATTCCAACGTCATTTGAGAACTCATTATCAGACACATTATTTACAGGCATTTAGGGAAAAAAGCCACAGTCAAAAGGTATCGTTAAGAACTATTAGCTAAAGACAAATAATGAAAAACTTAATTCATTTTATGTTTTGATACGGTGCTAGAGTAATCAGTTGAATTCGATAGTTGAATAAACATAGATGGTAAAATAAAGAATTGCATGTTAGAAATATTGTATTTTTATTTAGCAAGTTATCAAAAAATATGTCTTATAAATACTATTGAGAGAAAAGTGAACTCAATTACAATTATAATTATAGAACATTTATCAAGCTCATATTTTGTGCCAGGTATTGTTTTAGTTCTTTTAATATCATTTAATCCAAACAACATCCCTAGGATGTAAAGCATTGGCATTTATTCTCATTCTAAAGACAGAAAATTGAGGTTTAGAGCTAGAAAGTAACCTGCTAAAGGTCAATTAGCTATCAAATGAAGGAGCCTGGTTTAAAAGCCAAGAGGTCTGATGCCAGCAGCTGTGCTGCTAACTGGAAGGCTGTTCTGGTGACAGAAAGACAACACTGAGAAAAGCCTCTTCTATATCCTTGAAAGGCTAATTAGAATAAGTGGAGAAAAGATCACATCTTTTTTACTTCAGAAATCACAACAAAAATGAATACATGAAAATAACAAGGAGAATAAATTTATTGAAGATATGAAATATATTTTTTCCCTGATTGTAGATAGATTGTAGATCTATCCAACAATGAAATGGGTTTCCTTACAAAGTAGGGAATGCCTTATCCTTGGAATGATTCAGAAAGATATTGCTGACCCTCAGAAATATTGTGGACAAACTCTCTGCATTGGGAGAAACACACATTTATTTTTCTCTGAAAAAAAAATAAAACCTTCAATTGAGGACTTAAATTAAAAAAAATTACTGATGCTAAAACAATAAGTTCATTTCCATTTTTTTTCCCCAAGAGCCAATAACATTCATCAAACTTAAAAGTGAAGATGTGTCCACATACAAAGTAGAAAAGGTCAAGTTTACTACTGATTACTTGATTTGCAGAATTCTAAGCAAGAAATAGCAGCAAATTTTTCTTTCCTGCTACATCTTTTGGTCTTAAAAATAGCAGAAGTTACTTATTTTACTGAGGATATTGGTTTTGAGTCATTTCATCTATCACTGAATCTATGTATATATAACGATTTATCTCTAGTTTCATTATAAAATACTGATAGACGGGTGAATGATGTAACCCAGAAGACAAAAAGGATATAAAGAATATAAATTACTACAAAGTATCCCAAAAGTTATTCTCAATCCTTTTGCTTTCTCTTAGCATAATTTCTGGTTCAAAGATTGGTATGTAAATCTCTTGTCACTTAAACAACATGTCTCTATGAATCTAATATCATTTGATAGACTAGACCTGTTTTATTTTTTAATCTCACTAGAGAATTCCACTGTTGATATGATTTTATCTATTGCTATACACTCATATGTAATTTTATCTCACTGTTCCCCAAAGGTAGTACTTCATATGGATGTTTCTCCTAGGTTTGACTCCTAAGTATATTCACTTTACAGACTTTCTTATTTCCATCTACCACAGGGTGATTTTGAGAAGTGCTATCATTTATCTTTCAGGAAGATAACTTCTGATTCCTTTTTTTTTTAAATAAGAGACTAGCTTTCAAGCGTGTCCTACCAAGAGTACACATGCTGTGAAGCTCTCCCTGTAGGTATTGATGGTACAAACAAACAAGACAACAACAATAACAACAAACCGGATAAATTATTCTCATGCAAAATTGTTGAAAAGGAAACATAGATTGCGCTGACCTATCCAAGCACACCCTTTTAACTGATAACTCTATCTAATGTTTAGCATAATTAGATAGTCAAACATACTTATTAGGTCATTTGCTAATGTTCTTACTCTACCTCTCATTCCAGCAAAGCCATATTTTTCTCTTGTAAATAACCAAGCTTACGTATGTGTTTCCTGGCAACAGTAAGCTGTAACTACAGGGAGTATACTCATGAACGTGAAGATTTTTTTCTTTTTTCTTTCCTATTTTATGTCTATTTTTAACTTTTAAAAATCTATTCCCATAGACTCTTTATTTTTCAGATCAATAAAAGACCTGTACCATATTTCTTTTTTAGGAAATTTAGAAATCTCTTATAATTTATTAAAGTATGTCTTAGACTAACTGTATCAAGTCATTTTGGATGTTGGCAAAAAAATGCAGATTTTAGGGCTCACCCCACATCTGGGATTGGGGCACCATAACCTGTAGTTTGAACAAAGCACATCAAGTAATCTTTCTATATTCTAAAATTCCAAGCCCAGAGGTTCAGTGTCTTTAAAAATGCATTCCAGTGTTGCATGCACACACTCTATGAAACTAAAATTCTAGTTAATTTTTCATCTCATCACCTTTTACTTTTTGAAAAATATATATCTCCCCAAAAATGTATATCTTCCACCTTGAAGACAGGTGTAACTTTAAGCAGTTACAATGGTCATATGTCACTCGGGCTTCTCCCTTGGAAACTACTGTGCCAGCTTGACTTTAAAAATAATTTCTAAAATATCTCTTTCTGCTGAGGAAGGATTAAAATCTCCTTGAAAGAGTTGGCATTTTTTAATATAGAAAACAGGAAAGCGTTTTCTGTTTATTAATACCTATCATTTACTTACGTTACAGAAAATAATTGAGTATAAATTTATGTTAATGCAAAAAACAAATCCAAAGACAAATCTAACAACAAACAACAGCAGTTGTATTTCATCTAGTTTCTCAGTAATGTATCTGACACCTTCCTTTTGCTTTTTATCCAACACTAAAAATGCACACTACAGACTGCTTTGTTAAATAATTGGCAATAATAAAAAAAAAATGCATGTTCAACAACATAAGTCAGATATAATGTCTTGGTGTCATTATTTTCCTATAACCAACGTATGCTGCATTTACATGGGAGATATAGACATATACACACACATATATATATATACAGACATACATCTATATAAAGACAGAGAGAGAAAGAAAGGCAAATGCAAACATATATAGTCATTTTCATTGTAATTAATGTGCATAATAGCATATAAAAGTTATTATTTTAGTAATAGAAAAAAGTTTTACAGATTCACAATATAAATAAAAACATAAAACTGTTTCATAGCCTAAAACAGGAGTCAATTTTTTTATGACCAATTTTTTTTTTCATAAATTCTCATTACATTTCTGGGTAATACATTTCACCTCAGTTACTTGCCAACTTTCTTATCCCCACCCATCAAAAAGAATGCCTGGGGTATAAAATATGCACACAGAAATTGTAGAAAACATATTGGCCTTTTAAACTGAGTCCTCCTAGAGTATATAGAAAGCATTTTTTCCTATTCAGCTCCATGTCTCCTGATGCCCCCTCTTCCAACTTTCCTTATCCCATCCATCTAGGTTTAATTTGTGATGTATAATAAAGACTTGGAAGCAACCTAAGTGCCCATCAAGGGACAAATGGATAAAGAAGCTGTGGTATATATACACAATGGAATACTACTCAGCCATAAGAAACAATGAAATCCAGCCATTTGTGACAACATGGATGGACATGGAGGGTATTATGCAAAGTGAAATAAGTCAGAGGGAGAAGGTCAAATACTGTATGATTTCCTTCATTAAGTAGTAGATAATAACAACAATAAACAAACACATAGAGACAGAGATTGGATTGGTGGTTACCAGAGGGGAAGGGGGGAGGGAGGAGGGTGAAAGGGATAATTTGGCACATGTGTGTGGTGATGGGTGGTAATTAGTATTTGGGTGGTGAACATGATGTAATCTATGCAGAAATAGAAGTATAATGATGTACACCTGAAATTTATACAATGTTATAAACCAATGTTGCTGCAATAAACAAAAAATTAAAAAAAAAAAAAGAATTTGACTGGCCTTTGTCCCTGGTTCTTGGGAAGAAAACTCTGAATCCTTGGTGATAGGAATACTAATGTCTTTCCAAGTAATAGGTACATCTTTGTTATTCACTAGACCCTTGAATCACAGTGAGTTTATGCTAATCAGATGCCTCAAGATGGGGGCTGGTCACTGGAAAGACCAACCACATGATTAGAGGGTTGGAGCTTTAAACCTAGGAGGGACAGATGGGTGCTGGACATTGAATTGAACCACATGGCCAATGATTCAATCAAACATGCCAAAATAACGAAACTCCAATAAAAACCCTGGACACTAAAGCTTGCTGGAGCCTCCCTGTTGGTGAACAGGTCGATGAACCCTGAGAGTGACGTGCCCTGATGCCACAGCGAGAGGTAGGGAAGCTCTGTATTTGAAACCCTCTCAGACCTCACCTTATATGTCTCTTCAATTGGCTCGTTCTGCTTTTTTTCCTTTATACTAAAACTGAAATCCTAAGTGTAGTGTTCTCCTGAGTTCTGTGAGTCTTTCTAGTGAATTATCAAACCAGAGGAAGCTGTGGAAATGCTAGAATTTATAGCCAGTAGATAAGAAGTGCAGGAGCCCTAGGGACCCACAAATTACAGCTTTGACATCTGAAGTGAGGTCAGTCTTGTGGGGAGCTGTGCCTTTTACCTTGTGGGGTCTGCACTAATTCTTGGTGGTTAGTGTCAAAATTGTATTGCAATACACCACGCCAAAATAATATCTGTCTCAATAATGAGCTTCTGGTTATGCTCCCTGTCTTAAAGGCAACACAACAACATCATAGCTAGACATACCATCAGCTCCCAGGTCTCTCTTTCAGCTCTACACAGATACAGATGCTCGCCAATGCTTACTTACTAAGAAGAGGCTGCCGAGTATGAGATTCAGATGTAAGTCATGGCCAGGTCAAAAAATTTGAAACTTGTAGTGAAAAATGATTTGTTCTTATAAAAAGCAAAAAGGATGTTATTGTCTAATATAGGATTAGATAGGAAACAATGCAAAAGGAATGCTAGTTACAATTGCTACCACTCCCCTCTCATCCATGACATCACACCATGACATCTGAAGATGACCTGAGAGCAAAAGGTTCCTTGGACATGTGATTTGTATAAGAATGAGTCAAGTGTGTACCCCATAAGTCAATTGGTTGGCAGAAAATTACACCATAAGCAAATGGAGGAAAAAAAATATTCAAGTCATTATCAATTGGACAAGTTTACACACAATTCTAGTGAAAAGAAATACTGCAAAATCCTACAATCCGTGAACAACTTAAGTTTATTTAATAAAAAATGCTATGGTCTGGTCTCCTAATTTCAAGACTGCCAGTTGATGCATATTATCAACTACAGAATTACCATTCTTGAAAATATATTCAGTGCTTTTAGTGCTGGGATAACTTTACTATGTTGAAATATTTTTTACACTGTTATACTTATTAATATCCATGCTTACTAATACAGACAGCTTCTAAAAGTGTATTGGTACTTATTTCAAAGTTAAAATTAAAATTATTAACTTACTGCAAAGACATCTTAGCCTGCTTCAATGTATGGGAGATATGTATATATATAAGATAGCATGTCCATCTAACAACAGTGTTGCATTTCCTCTTTAAAAGTCACCCTACTATACATGGTTTGAACTAATCCAGAGTTAGATATATTTGCGGCTTGTTGTGCTTGGCTGCTTTCAACGAAGTTTATGCTTCCTTACCCGCTTTGCCAACCCGCTAGTGTATTTTCTGTGTGGAATACTAGTGTGTCTATCATCTCAAGACCTGAATGCTTTATGCTTAAAAGAATAATAACTATATGTGTGCTGTTGAACTACTTGAGGGCAGCGAACTATTCTCCCCTCTTGATAGGGTGAAACTTTTATCAAAATCTTGTCATATTGTCAATATTAGAAGATGGAAGGTAAAAAAATCTTGTTGTAATGCTATGAACAGCAATGGTTTCTGAAAAAAGCAATCTGAGTATTGACATTGGTTATTTTTAAAACCTGCCAGCCATCAGAAATGAATACAGTATGAACACAAGAGTAAATGCAAGAACATAACCAAATGCATTGTTAAATATGATTGCAAGAAAATAGTGTTTTTTAGCTTGTTTCTTCAAAGTCTTTATTCCTCTCTGGTAATTATTACTTATCATTGTGTGTATGTGTTTCTCTCCCTTATTAGATTGTAAGATCCTCCAGAATGGAGATGTATCTTATATGATTTTGTAACCATCCTTGTATATTGTACTTTGTCACTCAAAATATTTTAAAATTTACCATCTATTAATTAAGGAAAAAACTCTCTTCCATAAACACACATTCTCCTCCATACTCTTCCTCTTTCTGGTTGCAAAAGCTGAGAGTTCTGGTGCATAGTTCAAGGGTCTCTTTACCTGTATATCATCATCCCCCAACCTATTGGCTTTAAATAACATCTATATTCAAGTGAGTTCTAGTTCCAGCTCTGACCTTTTCAGTCAAGTTTAAACTTGCGAGGCCAATTGTTTACCTAACATCCTTTCTGGGATATCCTTTAGGGATCTCCAACTATGCAA
Source organism: Ceratotherium simum simum (assembly GCF_057802395.1). NCBI lineage: Eukaryota > Metazoa > Chordata > Mammalia > Perissodactyla > Rhinocerotidae > Ceratotherium > Ceratotherium simum. The sequence continues at coordinate 10,428,161 of NC_141935.1, read as the reverse complement.
AGAGTGAGGAAAAAAATAGAACTTCTTAAATCTATATTCATTCAAGTATTTTAACAGCCTCATTTTTTTTCCAATTAAGCTTTCACATATATCAATTGGACCAGTTTACACACAATTCTAGTGAAAAGAAATACTGGAGAATCCAAATATGTGGATTTGTTTCAATTAATATTAAATATATTTGTTTATATATTTATTTCACTAATATTAAATACAAGTTCAGGTAGGAATCATAGTTTATCTAGAGCCAAACCCATGGTTCATGCCGATTAGATTTGAATTTATTTTTCTCTGAAAACACACCAAAATATATCAACTGGAATAACATATTTAATCTTTGTGACATATTCTACACAGATAGAAATTGTAACAAGAATTTTGACGAGAATAATTCAAGCATAAGAGTTCCTAGTATTTCACAAATATTTTATTCCAATTTCATTTTTAAAATTCATTGTCAAATTACAAACATTATAAAATGCAATTTAATTATTTTTAAAACTTATGAAATAAAACACACCTATGTTAAATACCAGAGTTTGGAAAATTAACATATATTAAACTCTGCTGTTATATTATCTCATTTTTGTGGAAATCCCTATGTAATAATTATACTACAAATATGTTACATATTTTATCCATTCAACAACTAATCTTTAACACCCAAATTAAACTTTTCTTTAACACTGCCCAAGGTTAAATCTCAGCTCTGCCACTTAGTGATTATGAGATACTAGACAAGTAACTTAGCCTTCCTTAATTTTTTTCTTCTCTAAAATGGGGGTAATCATGGTATTAACTTCCTAAGGATGTTATAAGAATGAAAAAAGATAAAAATGTAAACTTGTTATAAGAGTGCCTGACACACAAAATGCAAATATAGAAAAAGGAAGACTAGCTTAGGAGAATATTATGATAACTCAGCTAAGAAAAAATGGTGGCTTGGATGAGGACGGGTGCAGTGGTGTTGTTGAGAAATGTGCAGATTTTGGATATATTATGATATATTTGGATGTATTATAACACACATTCAGTCAAATGGATGAGAAGTGTGAGAGACAGAAGAGTCAAAGATAATATCAAGACTTTGACCTGACCAACTAGAAGACTATTTGCTATTAAATAAGATGAGAAGCGGTTTGGAGTTAAATTTTGAACATATTAGTTAAATTTGCGACATATTAATTTTAAAATGCTAATTAAAACATTTAAGTGGAGAACAAGGGAGACAATTGGGCTACAGATAAAAATTTGAGGTCATCAATATATACAAATGGCATTTAAAGCCATGAAACTGCATAAGATCACAAAGAAAGAATACTATACAGAATAGATTAAAAGATTGAGCTTTAGCATTCTAACATTAGGATATTAGTACATGAAGAGACACAACATAAAGAAAAGAAGATGGAACAGCCTATGAAGTAGAAGGAAATCCAGTGTATGTCCTGCAAGCTACGTGAAGAAAGTGTTTCCAGGAGGAGGGAGGATGAGGACTGATCGCTGACCTTCTGATCAATATTTCCCACATAACAAATATTATTTAATAATGCCTTTGTATCCAAATAGTAAAACATGACCAATTTTAGCAATTTCTGAGTATTTTGATTCTTTGCACTTCACAGTTTTCTCTTTTCTTAGCCCCACAGTCTTTTTGGAGAAAATCAAAAACAATAATCATTATTCTGACTTTGAATCAGTAATTCATTATCATCCACGCCTGCAGTTTTCATTGTAGTGTAAGTGCGTGTAAATGGGAGTTTAATTTCATAAGAATGTACTGTTTTTAATTAAATAAATCAATATTTTGTTATTTCATTAATTGCACACCAGTATTCCTTGCTAAAAGTAAAATGTGTCATATTCTTCTGTTCTCTTTATGACGTCCCAATGTTTCCAGTGCTTTATAATTATGTTTGGCTTTGAGCCTAAAGTTACTCGGCCCAATGATGCAATTTGTCGCTTTTATGTGTAACTTCCAAATGATTTCAATGTGTTTTATGCATGTAAAAAATGCAGGACATGTCCCTGAAGATTGTGAGAACATATTTTTGAATTACATAGTGAATTTTTATTCCTGAAATATTGACTTTTCTATTCAAGATATAATAGTGAATGCCCTGTGGATATGATGTGTAAAAGGAATCCCCAAGTAGAGCTGAGGATTGCAGACTTAGAGCTAACTGCTTTATCCACCGCGAGGCAATCACAAGAATGATCTGGACCCTATGTTTTCAGTATAACACTCATCACCACGTGCAGTGCTCCTGTAGAATAAAGAAAGCAGCTTAAACTGTTGCCTTAGGGAATAAGCCCTTAGTCAATCACTGATTCAATGAAGAACATTTTATGAAGTATATGCTGTTTGCATTGAGATATGTGTTGTAGGGGATATGAAAGAAAATTTTCTTCTATTCCCCATTCTCAAGACACCTAATTGCAGAAACATGGCTAAGGCCTGCAAAAATAAAGAGAGAACAGAGCAATGTATATTTAAGTTCTAAATTCTCTGGCATATGCTTACAAGCTATAGGATTCTGGCAAAGGGAACATCAGTATGATTTAGGATATTTAAAGAAGATATAAAGGAAAGAAGGTACTTGAGCTTTCAGATTTTCTTCTTCTTGGGCATGGAAAATCCATTTCAGAAGAGGGATGATGAGTACTTCATTTCTGCACTCCCCAACTTGACCTAATAGTGTTTAAGTTCCGGCGCTCAGTAGATATTTGCTGGAAAATAATTGCATGACTTGGAGTGACTTGGCTGGTCAGTAGAAGAGAAGGGACGTAGTGATCTAGGCAGGCAGAAAAGTCACCAAAGGAACAAAAGTGTAAATGAGCACAGCCTATTCAGGGCAAATATGGTAATGCTATTGCTTAGAACAGAACGGCAAATAAATTCAGAAGAATAGGGTTCCACTTGCAGATATTGTTTAATAACATATCAAACCAGAATGGCTTTTAGGAGATGAAGATTTTTATCTTGACAGTTTCTAATATATTATTCTCCTCAAATGTTCATTTAGTTTTCCTTAATCATCATGTCCACAAATAGCTATGGAGATTCAGAGAAAAATAATTTGGGAAAAGATATGACAGAATTGTTAAAAGCACTTTCTAATCAAGACATAGGTATTACTTAATTAATATTTTCCTAGAGAGTAAATTGTTTCAGTTGTTCCTTCTATTAATTTTTAACTTCCTAAGCCCTGTGGCCACTTTCTTGCCCTGTTTTCAACCGTGAATATAGTCAACCATAGTCAGAGTAGGCTTGGGTAGAAGGTATGATGGGTTTGGGCTACCACAAAGCCAGTAGGAGAGAAACAGTAGAAAAGCCTCTAAGCCAAGCATATAGGCTTGTCCCTAAGTCAAGAGTATAGGCTGGGACCAATTTATTCAGCTGCAGAGGCCGGCTTTGTTAAGAATGGTCCAAGGTGCACACAAAATGGAGAAGTTAAGACTTGGTACCAAAAAGAAGAATCTGGGCAACAGGTGACTCTGTGCTGTGGTTCTGGTAGAGCTCTGATTCATGAAAGAACTCCAGCCAGTGACTGAATACCTGATGAGTAGAACTGAGGAAAGGAACTAGCAAGAGCAGGTCAAGGCATCAGAACTCCAGCCTGAAAGGCTGAGACCGGGGAGTCTGAGATAAAAACCAAGAGAAGAGAAATATAGAATGGAATTAGAGAGGGTTGCAAATGAAGCATCTTAAAGATTTGCGAAATTTGCCTTTGATGCACAAATATGAGGCTTACTTGAAATTAAAGAGTCTCACAGTTGTGTGGCAAGGGGTGATCTCTGCAACCTAAGAGCATAGAAATAATATCTAGGCTGAAACATGAAAACAAGAGAACCATATCTATGTTAGTATAATTTGTGTTTCCAGAAATAAGTAGAATGCCTACAACATGAACCACTGTGAGAATTTTTTGAATGTCTAAATGAAGGAATGCCACAATGAATAAATAATGGTCCTGATCTTTGAGGCTAAGATAGTTGACATTATTCTAAATTCCACCAGGTGATGGAGTTGATTCTACTCTAGTTCTCGAGCCAAGTGAGGAAGATGGCAATAAATTTTTCACAGACTCAGCAAAACAACAAGGCGCAAACAGATAGTAAATACTTGTTATTTCTTGCTTTGGTTGGCTTTGGTAACTGAGACCATCTGTGTCAATGTGACTTAACGTTTTGCCTGGGAAAGCTAACACTGTAAAACAACAAATTACTTCAGTGTTTGCCTTGGGAAATTCCTAAAGATCAATTTATTGAAGACAAGAATCTTCTCACCTGAGCAACCATCACTTCTGAAAATAACAGTTTACTGACTTCAACGCCATCTCCTCATTGTGTTCACCAAACCTAAACTATTATATCACGAATTTTGCTCAATCCCAATCATTTGTCCACCTTAAAGATCCACCTTAAAAGACTTGAGGCCAACCTACACTCTAACAGCTTCTTCTGAACCCATTCCCCCTTTTGAATCATTCCTAAGACTCACTCATTCTGCAGTGATTTGGAATTAGTTTATCTTTGCTTTTTTTTTAAAGTTTCGTAGGTGATTCATGTGCACCAATTTTTTTTTTTTTTTTTGAGGAAGACTGGTGCTGGGCTAACATCTGTTGCCAATCTTCTTCTTTTTTTTTATTTTCTCCCCAAAGCCCCAGTACATAGTTGTATATCCTAGTTGTAGGTCCTTCTAGTTCTTCTATGTGGGACGCCACCTCAGCATGGCTTGATGAGCAGTGAGTAGGTCCTCGCCCAGGATCTGATTCAGTGAACCCCGGGCCACTGAAGCGGAACATGTGAACTTAACTGCTATGCCACTTGGCCAACCCCTATCATTGCATCTTTTTAATAGGTTGTCTAATGATGGTTTGGTAAATTCAAAACTTTTCTTAAACTCGATGACTTTCAACTTTTTCTTCTTGGCTACATTGCTAGTTCTGGTTGCTTGCAATCAAGTTTGTTACATCATCGTTCATAACAAGAGGGGACGTGTTAGCATTAGCACAGATTACCTTCATCTCAGAATTGTATAGCACAAGGTACTGAATGAACTGCTGTGATTATATATAAAGTCATCCAGGAGGCCTCTCAAACAAAAAGGATTATACAGTATTATAAAGAGCTGAAAGGTAAATGTGGATTTTAATGTGGGAAAGATCAAATTTCAAATGATGCATTACATGCATAATAAATAGAGAGAAACCAAGCAACTAAACTATTATTAGTTATCATGAATAATTCACCAACTAAAGCATCATCAATACTAGCAAGAACTAAATTTGTGATTTTAATTAATGTTTAACAAACCAGAACTATTCTGCCTTATAGAACATGATAAATGACAAGGATAAAAAGCACAATGTTTTTATCATTTAACACTATTGTTAAAAATCAGGTTCTTAAAATGCTTTTTTGGAGCTTCTCAAACTCATTATTTGCAAAATTCAGATAAGCAAACTAAATTCTAGCACTTTCTTAAATTCTACTGCTCAAGTACTATTTATAGAACATCACGTATTTCATATCATCCATCTTTAACTCAATACAGTATGAAAAATAATGTAGTAGGCCTTGTAATATTAAATAAATTACAATGTTAAATATAAAGTTTGTCATATAATTTTAAAAAGTGAGAGGCGTGCTAAACTAGTTTATGCCTTCCACTCCACACATGATTTTCCAAGGCTAGGAATTAGTAGAATTCTAAGTTTGACCTATGAGAACTGAAACCATCTACTGCCGGAGATTTATTCTCTAAATTAACATGACTTTACTAGGTCAGGAACTGTTGCTTAGGAAGTAAGGTTGCAGATAACTTTGTTTATTTTAGGAACTTTCTGAAAATCTATTTATTCAAAAATAGACTATTCGGGGCTGGTCCAGTGGCATAGTGGTTAAGTTGGCACACTCCACTTCTGCAGCCCGGGGTTCACGAGTTTGGATTCTGGGTGCAGACCTATGCACTGCTCATCAAGCCATGCTGTGGTGGCATCCCATATACAAAAGTAGAGGGAGATGGGCACAGTTGTTAGCTCAGGGCCAATCTTCCTCAAGCAAAAAGAGGAAGATTGGAAACAGATTTTAGCTCAGGGCCAATCTTCCTCAACAACAACAACAAAAATAGACTATTCGGCTTGCTCTCATCAGAGTAAAAGTTCCTTCTCAGAGCAATAGCTCCTCAACTAGACTCATCAAACAGCTGTCTATTTTTCAATCAACTGCTTTACGCACCCTGCCGGGCTGTATCTGCCAATCCTGACCAATTTTTGCACAAGTGTAACCAGCACCTCCTCATTGAAAGAACCACCTTAAACTGGAAGCCAAAACACATAAATACTCTGCTTGTGACCTCTCCCTTCACAGGCACCACTAAGTACAGTGGCCTTCCTTACTGCAGTTGGTCGTATATTTGACTTTTCTTGTTTAATAGGTCATATCGGTAGTTCTTTGTTGAGTTAATACTTGACACCTGACAAATGATAAAATTCACAATCTATCAAAAAAAGTTCTTTGGTGAGTCAATACTTGACACTTGACAAATGATAAAATTCACAATCTATCAAAATGAGAAAGTATCAGAAAATTAGCTCTAATATTACATAATATAATAATATACTATATACATATATAATAAATAATATTATATATGTTGATAACACACATATGTATAATCTCAATTAACTTAAAGTGATTTTTTTTAGGTATATTATAATGCCCCCTTTAAAAATGAATATTTTCAAAATAAATTTCATATGAATCCCAAAAAGATACTTTTGGGAATACTTACATAAAGGAGATTATTAAAATGTATTCATTTCTGTGTTTCCAATCTTTATCATGCTTCAAAAGCACAATTAAGAATACATGAATTGGTTGAGAATGAGATCGTTGCAGCTATTGGAATTAGAGATTAAAATGCATTCTTTGAGGAGTATTTTTAACGCGGCCTTCTGTGAAGCACCAGTTCTGGGAGATGTTAAAAGATGTATGTGAATTTTTTTCTGTAGTCAGATATGGCTAGGCAAGTCTACATACTCTAACCCCTTTTGAGGGTCACAGTGCTCGTTAGCATCTTCAAGGTTTAAGAAGTTTCTTGGTTAACTCCCAGGGTCTTCTAGAGTAATTTGACTATGTAACCCTTTGTCAGAGGAACAGCTGTTAGCCTCCTTCAAATGTAATCCAAGGCAATAATCACTAGATATTGCTATTTCAGAAATCCTGACCCAGTGCCTGAGTGTCTTTTTAAAATATGAATCATGTAATTTTAGCATCGAATATTCTGTACAATTCTCTAACCAACTGCTGTGAGCCGACATTCTAGACACATGATCACCATCCATCCTCTGCTTGAAAACTCCATTGACTGAACAACTCATTACTCTCATGAGATCTTCCTTGTGTTCAGATAATATGATATGCTATAAATATTCTTATTCATGACCAAAACATGCCTCCATCAAAATTCTTATTATGGATATCCCTTTTTTCACTCCAGAGTCACACAAATCCACTTAAATCTATAAAAGAGTTTATCACTTGTTTGATAATATCAGTTATGTCCCACATACATTTCTTTTCTAGACTAAAACAACCTCATCCCAGTTATGCATTTCTTAGACATGGTTTGAAGTTCCACTTCTTCTATAAATGAAGTCTAGCCTTTAATTTTCCCTTTTGAACGTGTTGTCAAAATTGAGTATAGTTTTCTAGGCATAGCCTTATAAATGTAGAGTAGATTGGGATCATCAATTCCCTGTACCAGATACACTTCATTTTTATTAGGATTATGAAAACAATTTATTTGATAGCCTTTTAATACAAAATTCAAAAAAAGCACCTCTAATCATTTTTCATTTACTGTTATTTAGTAATGACTTCCCCATAAATTTTATGGTTTTTTGGCCACTATTTTTGCCTATCGTTTGTGAGAGATTCCTAGTTACTTCCCAACATTGAATCTTCCCATTCTCTTGAGTTATTGAACTTAATTTCTAACTGGGCACGTTGTCATGAAACTCGAACTTTATATTTCTCAATATGCCCTGTAGCTGGGTAGTAACTATGACTAAGTAAAGCAAACAAGATATTAAGAGAAAGTCCATGAGGGGACTTTAAGAAGTCTCCTTAAAAGGTAAGGAGATAACTTTATTTCACCCTTTTCTTTCTGAGCCAGAAATGCAGCATAGCTATTTTGGACCAATAGCCACAGAGGCAGTGACAACCCACAAAGAGTGAACTAGAACAATGGCAAGTTAATGAAAAGATACAGTCCTTCTCTGCCATAATACCACAGAAAAGCTATAGTTAGAAAAGAGGGAGAAAGAGGTGGTAACACAAAAGAAGACATACACTTCTTCCCTCTTCATTCCAAGGTGAGGGAAGAGGAGAAAAAGTAAAGTCCCCTTGTGCCACTAGCCCACCTGGTGAAGAGGGAGGGAAAAGCACTGAATCGAACGTGAGCTTGATGGTATGAATTAGACAGATTTTTAGTAACTGATAGTGACAGAAAATTTAAGTATTCTACCCTAGATTTGTTAAAGAACCTGCTTCTTTTTAGGAAATGGTGATTCATCATAGTAGGTTTGGGGAAATATACTGTACGAAAAAAACTGTATTATGTTTATTTCGTATTAAATTGAGACTCTTCAAGAAACTAGACGCATTTGCATACCATAGCTCAGAATTACAGTCTTAAGATATATTTGGATGTCAATAAATATCTAAATAAATTACATTGACCAAAATAAGTAACAAGTTGAAAAGTCAAGTAACACCACAGTTAAAATTTATCATAGGTATAATCATCAATCTGTAATGTTTAAGACTACTATAAGAGCTGATGAATACTGAGTTGCTCCTTGTTTAATTAGTCTAGTTAAAACCCAATATCCTAATTCAGGATAAATCTTAAAAATTTTCATTATCTTCTAATTGGTACAGACTCACATGGTATGGCCATCCAGATCTCTTGTACCATATTCAAAAAATGTCCATACTACCTTCAGCCATCCATAGATTCAATGCAATCCCTATCAAAATTCCCAACAGCATTTTTCATAGAAATAGGAAAAACAAATCCTAAAATTCATACAGAACCGCAAAATCTCTGAATAGCCAAAGCAATGCTTAAAAAGAAGAACAAAGCTGAAAGCAGCACTCCTGATTTCAAACTATATAACAAAGATATGGTCATAAAAACAGAATGGTATTGGCATAAAACAGACACACAGACCAATGGAACAGAATCAAGACCCTAGAAATACACCCTTGCATATACTGTCAACTAATATTTGACAAGGTATCCAAGAATGCTCAGTGGGGAAAGTATGGTCTTTTCATTAACTGGTGTTGGGAAAAGTGGATAATTTCATGCTGAAGAACGAATTTGGACCACTCACAAAATCAACTTAAAATGGATTAAATACATAAACATAAGACTTGAAACTGCAAAACTCCTAGAAGAAAACATAAGGAAAAAGATCCTTGATATTGGTCTTGGAAATGATTTTTTGGATATGACACCAAAAGTACAAGCAACAAAAGCAAAAATGAATAAGTAGGACTACATCAAACTATAAAGCTTCTGCACGGCAAAGTAAACGATCAGCAAAACGAAAAAGAAACTACAGATAGGAGAAAATATTTGCAAACCACCTATCTGATAAAGGGTTAATATCCAAAATATATAAAAAATTCATACAACTCAATAGCAAAACAAAACACAATATGATTAAAAAACGGGCAAAGCATCTGAATAGATGTTTTCCCAAAGAAGACACGCACATGGCCAACAGGCACATGAAAAGGTGCTCAGCATCACTAATCATCAGGGAAATGCAAATCAAACCACAAGGAGATATCACCTCACATCTGGTTAGAATGGCTATTACCAAAAAGACAAGAGATTACAAGTGTTGGCAAGAATGTGGAAAAAAAGGGATCCCTGGTGCACTGTTGGTAGGAACGTAAATTGATGCAGACACTATGGAAAACAATATGGAGGTTCCTCAAAAAGTTAAAAATAGAATTATCATATGATCCAGCAATTGCACTTCTGGGTATATATCCAAAGGGAATGAAATCAGGATCTCGAAGAATTATCTGTCCTCCTATGTTTACCTCAGCATTATTCACAATAACTAAGATATGGAAGCAACCTAAGTATCCTTGCAAGAACATCGGTGAAACTTGAGGGCATTATGCTAAGTTAAATAAGTCAGACCGAGAAAAATAAATACTGCATGGTGTCACTTATATGTAGAGTCAAAAAAAGCTGAACTCATAGAAACAGAAAGTAGAATCATGATTGTCAGGGGCTAGGGAGTGGAGGAAATGGGGAGATGTTGGTCAAAGGGTACAAACTCCCAGTTATAAAGCGACTAAGTTCTGGAAAGCTAATATACAACATGGTGACATAGTTAACAATACTGTATTATATACTTGAAAGTTTCTAAGAGAGTAGATCTCAAATGTTCTCACCACAAAAAAGAAATAACAGGGGCCGGCCCCGTGGCTTAGCGGTTAAGTGCGTGATCTCCGCTACTGGCGGCCCAGGTTCAGATCCCAGGTGCACACCAGCCCACCGCTTGTCCAGCCATGCTGAGGCCGTGTCCCACATACAACAACTAGAAGGATGTGTAACTATGACATACAACTATCTACTGGGGCTTTAGGAAGAAAAAGGGAAAAAAAAAAAAAAAAAAAAGGAGGAGGATTGGCAATAGATGTTAGCTCAGAGCCAGTCTTCCTCGGCAAAAAGAGGAGGATTGGCAGGAATGTTAGCTCAGGGCTGATCTTCCTCACACACACAAAAAAAAGAAATAGCAATTATGTGAGGTAATGTACTGGAGGTGTTAACTATCTCTACCGTGGTAATCTTTTTCAATACATACATGAACCAAATCATCATATTATACACATCACACTTACACAGTGCTATATGTCAATTATACCTCAATAAGGCTGAAAAAAACTTCTTTAAATGTGGGAAGATTTTATATTCTCATCCTCTAAGTAGGCTTATAAGCCTTGATTTAGACAAGGGCATTTGAGGAAAGTGACTGTTGATCCCAGGAAGAAGCTTTAAGAGATGGTATATGATTCATTACATATTCTTTGTTATTGGATTCTTCTATGATGACAACTTATGTCAAGGTGGAGACTCCATCAGCCAGGGTACCTCAGTGAATCTGATGAGTGTGTATCCCTTGATAATCTGCAATGGGCATCTAGCATAAGTAGAAACTTAAACATTTATATTTTATGCTACTATAGTTTCAGCGTTGTTTGTCACTGCAGCATAGCATACTCAAGATGAGTACATCAAAAGGAAAAAATACCTTGTAAAGGTTTTTACTAAAATGAAGTGGAATATATTTGCTATCATCTACATTCTACCACTCAAAACAGCACCCATTTTCAACAGTAAACCAAATTTATCCAGACAGCAAAGCAGTTGAGTGAACAATAAATGAACCAATCTTTCTTTGTACTAATAGGAAGACAAATTTTTATTTAATTCACCTGAATTACCTTTAGAATTATTTTGTCAGAGTTCTGTTACACTCCATAATATTTAGTTCTTAACTTAATTAGTATTCCCTTCCTAAGTTTATTGGCAGATCGGTTTTTTCATTATTACCATTAAAAAATAGGCCAACACATTAGTCAACGTTAGTGAAGCGAAAGCTTAGCAAGTCATAATAACAGTTAATTGTGAAGTACTATCAATAATAATTAAAATTTTCATATGGACACTCTGTGAATATGCATAAAGGGTTAACTAAGCTAGGATTGGGTTGCTCCAATTCTGCACATTCTAAAGAAAGACTGCCTCTTGACCAGCTCATGAAAGAAAACCCTCTGAGCCATTGGAATGTAATACCTGATAAGTATGTTTTTATATGCCTGAGACCTTGGGCCACATTCTATCAGTTTGACCATATAGTTTATGCTAATAGTGTGACTATGGTAAACAACAATTTTTGTATGCCTGAGGTCCTGAGCCATGCTGTGTTAGTTTGACCTCTGAGGAACTAGAGATTAAGTAGGTAAGGCAGTCACGCACTACATGCCACCAGGATGGACCCCCAATAAAACCTCTTGACATCAAGGCGTAGGTGAGTTTTCCTGGCTGGCAGTTGTTTATACCTGTTACATTTACCATAGCTGGGAGAATTAAGCTCACCTCTGTGGGATTCCACTGAGAGGCGACACCTGGAAGCTTATTCATGGTTTCTCCAGGACTTGGCCATAGGCACCTTTCCCTTTTGCTGATTTTAATCTGCATCCTTTCACTACAATAAACTGTAATCATGAGTATAACAGCTATTCCAAGTTCTGTGACTCCTTCTAGCTAATTATGTACTGTTAGAGTGGTCTTAGGGAATCTCCTGACACAGTGACAAAAATGGAAATATCTTAATATATTCTAAGGTTATTTTAATCACTAAATATATTTGTAAAAATTAAAAACCATGACACTAAAAGCAAAGGCAACAAAAGCAAGAAATACAAGTGGGACTACATCAAACAAAAGCTCTGCACAGCAAAGCAGATCATCAATAAAACAAAAAGGCAGCTTACTGAATGGGAGAAAATATTTGCAGATCATATATCTGATAAGGGGTTAATATCAAAAATATATAAAGAACTCATACAACTCAACAGCAAAACAAAACACAATATGATTAAAAAATGGGCAAAGTATCTGAATAGATGTTTTTTTCAAAGGCGGTGTACAAATGGCCAACAGTTACATGAAATGATGCTCAATATCACCAGTGACCAGGAACATGCAAATCAAAACCACAATAAGATATCACACCTTTTATAACAGCTAGTATCAAAAAGATAAGAGATAAGTAAGGGCGAGGATGTTGAGAAAAGGGAACACTTGTGCACTGTTGGTGGGAATGTAAATTGGTGCAGCCACTAGGGAAAACAGTATAGGGATTCCTCAAAAAATTAAAAATAGAACTACCATATGATCCAGCAAGTCCACTTCTGGTTATGTATTCAAAGGAAAAGAAAACATTAACTCAAAAAGGTATCTGCACCCTCATGGTCATTGCAGCATTATTTACAATAGCCGAAACATGGAAGCAACTTAAGTATCCATCCATGGATGAATGGATAAAGAATATGTGGTACCTATTTATCTATCTGTCTATTTGATAGAATATTATTCAACTATAAAAAAGAAGGAAATCCGGCCATTTGTGACAACATGGATGGATCTTGAGGGCATTCTGCTAAGTGAAGTAAGGCAGACATAGAAAATACAGTACCCTTATCCATGGTTTTGCTTTCTGTGGTTTTATTTACTCGTGGTCAACTGCAGCTCAAAAATATTAAATGGAAAATTCCAGAAATAAGCAATTCATAAGTTTTAAATTGTGCACCGTTCTAAGTAGTGTGATGAAATCTTGCGCTGTCCTGCCTGGGACGTGAATCATCCCTTTTTCCAACATATTCATGCTATATATGCTACCTGCCTGTTAGTCACTTAGTAGACACCTTAGTTATCAGATCGATTGTCATGGTATCTCAGCGCTTGTGTACAAGTAACCCTTATTTTACTGAAGAGTGGCCCCAAAGTGTAAGACTAGTGATATGGGCAATACATATATACCAGAAAACCTGTAAAGTACTTCTTTTAAGTGAAGAGGGGAAAGTTCTTGACTTAATAAGAAAGAAAAAAATTGTATGCTGAGGTTGCTAAGATCTATGCTAACTTTTATAGTATATTGTTATACTTGTTCTATTTTATTATTAGCTGTTGTTAATCTCTTACTATCCCTAATTTATAAATTAAACTTTATAATAGGTATGTATGCATAAGAAAAAATATAGTATATATAAAGTTCCGTATTATTTATGGTTTCAGGCATCCACTGAGGATCTTGGAACGTATCTCCCACAGATAAGGGGGACTAATGTACCGTATATCTCACTTATATGTGGAACCTAAAAAAACAAAATCACAGATACAGAGAACAGATTGTTAGTTGCCAGAGGCAAGGGGCAGGAGGTGGGCAAAATGAGTGAAGGTGGTCAACGGGTAGAAATTTCTAGTTATCAATAAGTCCTGGGGATTAATGTACAGCATCGTGACTATAGCTAATAATAGTGTACTGTATATTTGAAAATTGCTGAGAGTAGATCTTAAAAGTTCTCATCACACACAAAAAATAAATCTGTAACTATATATGGTGATGGATGTTAAATAGATTTATTGTGGTGATGGTAACGTATGATCCAAGTTTAAGAAGTTCAAGAATATGCAGGATACCCGGGCTCGCACCGGCGCGCTGCTTCTCCGGCCATGCTGAGGCGGCGTCCCACATACAGCAACTAGAAGGATGTGCAGCTATGACACACAACTATCTACTGGGGCTTTGGGGGGAAAAAATAAAATAAATAAAATCTTTAAAAAAAAAAAAAGAATATGCAGGATAATCTATGATGATAGAAATCAGAACAGTCATTTCCTATGTGGTATGAGAATGGACTGGAAAAAGACGTGAGGGAACTTTCTGGAGTACAGAAATGTTGTATGCCTTGGTCAAGGTGTTTGTTATATGAAGGAAATTTCTGTCCAAACTAGTGAAAGTGTATAATTAGGATCCATGAATTTTATTATATATAAATTTTGCTTCATTAATAAAAAAAGGGTATTATCTGAATTTTCTTTGCACTAGAACTAGTAGTATACCCTTTTAGTTCTTTCTCCAATGATTTTTTTTTCTTCCCTTCTTCTAAAGGAACCTTGATTTTGCCTTCTTGGCAGCCCGTTCCTTTGGAAGGCTCACTGTGGCACCATCTGAATGAATAGAGAATTTTGTTTTAAGTCAATCACAATGTTCTTTCTTCCTTTCCAGTGACTGGTTTTTGCATGGGTGGGTTATGTAATTCTGGCAGATAAGGTTAAGATGCTAAGTCACTTGACAGTATCCTGGGAAAACGTTCTTTTGTTCTTAATGGATATATGGTTTCATCTTTTTTTTTTTTTTTTAATTATTTTCATGTTTGTTTGAACTGGGAATATTATCGTGGCCATTAGTAATTCAAGCCTGAAGACATCCAATCATCAAAAAAGAAAAAGTAGAAAGATAGAAAAACCTGGTTCACTCTGATGCCATTCATTCAATGAATAAACCCACCCTGGGGCCACTCTATCTGTGGATGACTTTTTGGGTGGATATAAAAGTTCCATATTGTTAAAGCTACTTTAACTTGTGTCCTTTTTACCTTGAAGCCAAAAGTTTCCTTACTGATATACCTACCCAGGAATTTTCCTTATCAGTTTAAAAAGCAATCGAATGAAAATTTTTTTTTTGATCCTCAAATGGTAAATGGTTTGCCACAAAAGACAGTGAAGAGCAAAATTGGATCAGCAACAACTCATCAAATAGAAAATATATAGGTTAATCAGGTAGTCAATGTTATGATTCAATTGTCTTGACCATCAAAAAGTTGCTTAATAGCCTAGGGCAAAACATAATTTCTCTGTTCTTGTATGCCCCAGTATGACAAATAATGATAATATGTTTATAAACATATTCATAAATGATTTAAAATACAAAAGAAAAATATCTCCTAAGAACCATAATACTCTATAAGCTACACAGTGTAACGTCTCTATGGAACTCCATGTGATATTAACTTAGTATATTTACTCCGAGTAAGCTAATGTGTATTCCAAGCAATGTATTATTCACTAAAACTAAATTCATTTTCAAATTTTATTTCCTACATTAATGATTAACAAATGAATGATTATTACTTGACACTGTCTTTCACTTGACTTTGCAGAAGAATTTTCATATCACAAAACAGGCACCTGAAGTCTAAGAAGATATTAAAAGAAATTTTATTACAATGATTCTTAATGATATACTAATTTGATCAGTTTGTAAGAAGCTAGCTTTCTAGAAGGAACTCTCAATTGTTCTGAGAACAAAACCATTCTTGTCTTTAGAAGAGAACTGATTGGAAAGTTACAAAATATGCACAGTAGAGTTTAGACAATGAATACAGAGTAGGCAGCCTCAGGTTGATTTCTTCTAGTCAATTTCACTTTTTAGTTCTCAGCAAAAGTACCTGAGGTGCTAGCCGAAAATTTAAACTCTAAAGAGAACCACTTTCACTTATTTAAGATCCTAATATGATTGACATTAATTTTGCACTTTCTAAAATCTTAAGATATATATTTAAGAATTATACTTCTACAATGCTTTTTTAAACTTCCAAAAGGTACTTTCACGGATCATAAGTGTTATTTGGTAGGAATGAAAGAAAGTAGAATATTTAAATGGGATGCATTTTATTTAGGCTTGACACATATTTTCCAGTAACTAAAAGACATTGAATCTTAAATCACTAACACATTATTACCAGGGCTGAGCAAATTAACTCAGCCAATTGACCTTTCTGAAAATAAATCCCTTATTGAGGTCTATAAATGTTCAATTAATTTTCCTTTCATTACCTTTCTTCTCATTCTCATACACTCTTGAACTTACATGTTGAGAGCCGTTCTCAAAAAATAGCAAGGAAAAAAAAAACCAGGAAGAGTTTTCTTTGTAGCTTATGAAAGTTCATAATTCTCTTTTGGCAAGAGTTTTTTCCTTTGATATGAATTTCATCAATCAATGTTGTTTAGTGTTGTGTCCTGAAAATTGTACCTTACTATATTTATGTAATACTATGTTTTCCCATAGAATATTTTTCTACAATAAAGCTTTCTTAAAGACTGATAATTTTTCTTTGACTACACAGAGAGAGAAAGAGAAAGAAAGAAAGGAGAAGGAAGGAAGGAAGGGAGGGAGGGAGAGAGGGAGGGAGCGAGGGAGAGAGGGAAGGAGGAAGGGAGGAATGGAAGAAGGGAGGAAGGAAGGACAGAACACAGAAAACAATACAAATCCATTTTCCACATACTGTAGATTAGCAGTGAACCAATGTAACCTACACTCTGTATCTGAATCTACTTCATATCTAACATGAGGTCTTTATAATACATTAAACAGGTCAATGCTTTGGGGATTTCATACGTGAAGAGACCATCTTCTGACAGTACCTAACACCCAAACATTGACATTATAAAATTAGCGGTACAGCTTTCCACTATATTATGGCATTTGATGAACATTGTGAGTTACTGAAGGCACATATCACAACTACAATATCAGAATTGTGCAAAAGAAACCAATATCATGTTGAGAAAACTTATATTTTCAATCTGACTTAAATTTGAGAGTTTTATCATATATCGCTTTACAGATTTGCCTTGTATGCAGAATGTACTCTAAGTCTCGATGGCACTCTGTGATGATTATCAAAAAGGAAGGACCTAGCATGCAAGACTGAATCAAAACATTCCAGAAATGAAAGATATCTTCAAATAGAATATTGTCCGTAATAGTAAGAATGCTTGCGTTTCAGCAGAATAAATTCCTTAATCTAGATAATCAACAAATCAGTTTATTCATAACTTTCTCAGATCACAGTATGCTTCTAAATTTAAAGAGAAGGAGCACAGACTCCTCAAGAGGCAGAATCAAGTTTACAAAAAGTGAAACACTTTGTGGTTATGGAGGATATCCTTTTATAGTTTCATATAACTTGCATTCAGGTCATAGTCTGATGCTTTAGAAATGTTTCTAACACAATATTTGATGAAAGAATGAATGCTGCTTAATACCTAACAATAGCCCTCTCAAAATCATTTGATATTATTTGAACTATTTTGACTACATAACAGGAAGATCGAGGAGATTTAAAAGTAAATACCAGGGAGCGAAGTCAAGATGGCGGCGTAGGCAGACTCTGAACTCACCTCCTCCCACGGACACAGCCAATTTACAACTACTCGTGGAAAAATTACCCCAGAGACACAACTGAAAACTGGATAAGAGGAACTCCTGCAACAACGGACAATCCTAACTGAGGTGGAAGAGGCAGAAACTCCCTTCTGGAGAGAAAAAACGCCACCTTCACAAGCCGCCGCACCTCACGGCCGCTGGGAGCTGCCCACAGGTCCACAGCCCTCCCTGGAGGCGCAGGGCCCCGAGCAAGGGATCGCCCCTGCTATGGGCATTTTGTGAACCCAGCACAATCGAGACAAGTGGCATAATATCTGACTTTGCCTGCTAATAATCATTGGGGGATACCCCCAGAAAAGCTGGTTCACTAAGAAATTAAAACCGGCTCTTAAAGGGCCCACGCACAAACTCACCCATTTCAGAAAGCAACCTAAAATCACCAGAAAGAAAGGTGCATAGTGTTTTGGTGAAAAGAGACTCACCTGATAGGCCCTGAGTGCATCTCGGTGAGAGGTGAAACCTCTCCAGGGGCTGGAACATTGGCAGAGGCCATTGTTGTGGCCTGGTGTGGGCGTGCTGACACAGACACCATTGGAGTTCTCCCTGGGGCCTGCGAGCCCAGGGTCTGCCCCACCCACTAGAGCACCAATTTAATCCAGCTCAGCCAGGGCAGGCAGCCCACCCTAGAGACTGGCCCCACCCAACAACAAGTCCTCAGGCAACGTGTGGGCCTGCATAGATTGGTGACTCAATTCTCTGCAGCCTGACAACTGAGCCCTGCAGCCTGGCAACTGAGCCCATTTCAGTGGGGCAGGGCGAGCACAAGGAGCAGGTGGAGAGTATGGGGCAGTGGTGGAGTGTGTGGGGCTCCTGCCGTGGAGAGACTGGGTCCACTTCAGGAGTTTGGGGCGCGCACATGGGGCAGGATTGTGTTGACTGTGTGTGTGGACCTGTGGGCAGCAATGCTTGTCAGCTGCAGAAGACTTGTGCTTCTCAAAGACCCACATAGGGGGTTTGCCCCACCTTCCAAAACCTGAAACAATTGGGTTCTCCCGTGCCTGAGGCCAGCCCCACACAGCTGCAATCTTCAGAGAGCTGACAAGAGACCTAAAGGCTGGAGGCTTATAGCAATTGTAAGCCCCTGAGCCTAACAACTTGCCACGCAGGGGGCCTACTCACTTAAAAGAAGTACTGCAACACAAATGTGGTATTAGAACCTGCAGCCAACTGTCCTGGGGCCCCCCACAACTGATAAAGAGACTGAAGGGCCCACAACAACTACAAACAGCTAAGCATTACAACAGATGACGAGGAGCATAACTCAGACTCCCTGGGTGCAAACAAGGAGAGCAAACAGGCCACAACAGAAGGACACACGTAGCCCACATAGGGGTCACTCCTGGAACATTCAGAACTGAGGGAAGCACACTGCAGGACTCCTAAGACATCACTTATATAAGGTCACCTATCCAAGAGCAGGAGACGTAGCTAACCTACCTAAAACGTAGACATAAGCACAGGGAAAGAGGCAAAATGAGGAGGCAAAGGAATACATTCCAAGTAAGGGAACAAGACAAAACCCCAGAAAAGGAACTAAGTGAAACAGAAATGAGCAACCTACCCGACAGAGAGTTCAAACGAAGAGTGTTAAGGATGCTCACTGATCTGGGAAGAAGAATAGATGAACTCAGTGAGAATGTCAACAAAGAAATGGAAGATATAAAAAAGAACCAATCAGAAATGAAGAATACAATACTGGAAATGAAAAATTCACTAGAGGGACTCAAAAGCAGAGTAGAGGATACAAAAGAACAGATCTGCAAGCTAGAAGAAAGACTAGAAGAAATTACCGAAGCTGAACAGGTAAAAGAGAAAAGAATTAAAAAGAGTGAGGACATGGGGCCGGCCCCGTGGCTTAGCGGTTAAGTGCGTGCTCTCCGCTGCCGGCGGCCCGGGTTCGGATCCCGGGTGCGCACCGAGGCACCACTCCTCCAGCCATGCTGAGGCCGCATCCCACATACAGCAACTGGAAGGATGTGCAGCTATGACAGACAACTATGTACTGGGGCTTTGGGGGAAAAAATAAATAAATAAAATCTTAAAAAAAAAAAAAAAAAAGAGTGAGGACAGTCTAAGGGACCTCTGGGACAACATCAAGCACACTAACATCCGTGTTATAGGTGTCCTGGAAGGAGAAGAGCAAGACAAAGGGGCAGAGAATCTATGTCAAGAAATAACAGATGAAAACTTCCCTAACCTAAGGAAGGAAACAGACATCCAGATGCAGGAAGCACAGAGAGCCCCAAACAAGATAAACCCAAAGAGGCCCACACCAAGACACATCATAATCAAAATGTCCAGAATTAAAGATAAAGAGAGAATTCTAAAAGCCGCAAAAGAAAGACAAGTTACATACAAAGGACACCCCATAAGGCTATCAGCTGACTTCTCAGCAGAAACCTTACAGGCTACAAGAGAGTGGTACGATATATTTAAAGTGCTAAAAGGAAAAAACTTACAGCCAAGAATCCTCTACCCAGTAAGGCAATAATTCAAAATGGAAAGAGAGATCAAAAATTTCCCAGACAAGCAAAAATTAAAGGAGTTTGTCACCAAGAAACCAGTGCTACAAGAAATGGTAAAGGGACTGATTTAAGGGGAAAAGAGAGGACCACAAATAGGAAAAATTATCTATTTCAATGATAAGAGAGTAATGGATACAAATGCACAAAAAAGAGGTTAGATATGATATAAAAAGCATAAAACGAGGGAAGAGGGGAGTTAAAGAGTAGAGCTTTCAGACAAAGGTCAAACTAAAGAGACCATCAATTCTGTCTAGAAGGAGAAAGGAACAGAGAAGGACTACTAAAACACTGAGAAAAAAAAAAAGTTAAAAAATGGCAGTAAGTACATACTTATCAATAGCTACTTTAAACGTCAATGGACTAAATGCTCCATTTAAAAGGCATAGGGTGGCTGATTGGATAAAACAACAATACCCATATATATGCTGTATACAAGAGACACACATCAGACCTAAAGACACTCACAAACTGAAAGTGAAGGGATGGAAAAAGATACTCCACACAAATGGCAATGAAAAGAAGGCTGCGGTAGCAGTACTCATATCAGAAAAAATAGACTTTAAAACAAAAACTGTAAAAAGAGACAAAGAAGGGCATTACATAATGATCAAGGGAACAATCCAACAAGAGGATATAACACTTGCAAATATCTATGCCACCAATATAGGTGCACCTAAATATATAAAGCAATTATTAACAGACACAAAAAGAGAAATAGACAGTAACACAACAATAGTAGGGGACTTTAACATTCCACTTACACCAACGGATAGATCATCCAAACAGAAGATCAATAAGGAAACATTGGCCTTAAATGACACACTAGAACAGATGGACCTAGTAGATATATACAGAGCATTCTATCCCAAAACCAAAGAATACACGCACTTTTCAAATGCACTTGGAACATTCTGCAGGATTGATCCCATATTAGGCCACAAAAGAAGTCCCCATAAATTTAAGAAGATTGAAATAATACCAAGCATCTTTTCTGACGACCACGGTATAAAACTGGAAATCAACTATGGAAAGAAAATCAGAAAAGCCACAAATACGTGGAGATTAAACAAAATGCTACTGAACAACGACTGGGTCAATGAAGAAATCAAAAAATACCTGGAGACAAATGAAAATGAAAATACGACATGCCAGAATTTATGGGATACAGCAAAAGCAGTTCTAAGAGGGAAGTTTATAGCAATACAGGCCTATCTCAACAAACCAGAAATATCTCAAATAAACAATCTAACAATGCACCTAAAGGAACTGGAAAAAGAACAAACCAAGCCCCAAATCAGTAGAAGAAGGGAAATAATAAAAATCAGAGCAGAGATAAATGAAATAGAGCCTAAAAAAAATAGAACAAATTAATAAAACCAAGAGCTGGTTTTTGAAAAGATAAACAAAATCGACAAACCTTTAGCTAGACGCACCAAGAAAAAGAGAGAGAAGGCACAAATAAGTAAAATCAGAAATGAAAGAGGAGAAATTACAACAGTCACCTCAGAAATACAAAAGATTATAAGAGAATACTATGAAAAGCTATATGCCAACAAATTCGACAATGTGGAAGAAATGGATAAATTCTTAGAATCACACAACCTTCCAAAACTGGATCAAGAAGAAGTAGAGAATTTGAATAGACCAATCACCAGTAAGGAGATCGAAACAGTAATCAAAAACCTCCCCAAAAATAAAAGTCCAGGACCAGACGGCTTCCCTGGTGAATTCTACCAAACATTCAAAGAAGACTTAATACCTATCCTTCTCAAACTCTTCCAAAAAATTGAGGAGGGGGGGAAGTTCCCTAACTCATTCTACGAAGCTGACACTACCCTGATACCAAAACCAGACAAGGACAACAGAAAAAAAGAAAATTACAGGCCAATATCACTGACGAACATCGATGCAAAAATCCTCAACAAAATACTAGCAAATCACATACAACAATATGTTAAAAAGATTATACACCATTACCAAGTGGGATTTATTCCAAGTATGAAGGGATGGTTCAACATTCGCAAATCAATCAACGTAATACACCACATTAATAAAATGAAGAATAAAAATCACATGATCATCTCAATAGATGCAGAGAAAGCATTTGACAAGATCCAGCATCCATTTATGATAAAAACTCTGAATAAAATGGGTATAGAAGGAAAGTAACTCAACATAATAAAGGCCATATATGACAAACCCACAGCCAATATCATCCTGAATGGTGAAAAACTGAAACCTATGCCTCTAAGAACAGGAACTAGACAAGGATGCCCACTGTCACCACTCCTATTTAATATAGTACTGGAAGTCCTAGTCAGAGCAATCAGGCAAGAGAAAGAAATAAAAGGGATCCAAATTGGAAAGGATGAAGTGAAACTGTCACTATTTGCAGATGACATGATTTTATATATGGAAAACCCTAAAGAATCCACCAGAAAACTTTTAGAAGTAATAAACGAATATGGTAAAGTTGCAGGATACAAAATGAACATGCAAAAATCAGTTGGATCTCTATACACTAACAACGAAGTAGCAGAAAGAGAAATTAAGAATTCAATCACATTTACAATTGCAACAAAAAGAATAAAATACCTAGGAATAAACTTAACCAAAGGTGAAAGATCTGTACACTGAAAACTATAAAACATTGCTGAAAGAAATTAAAGAAGACACACAGAAATGGAAAGACATTCCATGCCCTTGGATTGGAAGAATTAACATAGTCAAGATGTAAATACTTCCTAGAGTAATCTATAGATTCAATGCAATCCCTATCAAAGTTCCAACAACATTTTTCACGGAAATGGTACAAAGAACCTAAAATTTATATGGAACAACAAAAGACCCCGGATAGCTAAAGGAATCCTGAGAAAAAAGAACAAAGCTGGAGGTATCACACTCCCTGATTTCAAAATATACTACAAAGCTATAGTAACCAAAACAGCATGGTACTGGCACAAAAACAGACACACAGATCAATGGAATAGAATCAAAAGCCCAGAAATAAACCCACACATCTATGGACAGCTAATCTTCCACAAAGGAGCCAAGAACATACAATGGAGAAAAGGAAGTCTCTTCAACAATTGGTGTTGGGAAAACTGGATAGCCACATGCAAAAAAGTGAAAGTAGACCATTACCTTACACCATACACAAAAATTAACTCCAAATGGATTAAAAACTTGAATGTAAGATCTGAAACTATGAAACTTCTAGAAGAAAACATAGGCAGTACACTCTTCGACATCAGTCTTAGCAACATATTTTCAAGCACCATGTCTGACCGGGCAAGAGAAACAATAGAAAATATAAACAAATGGGACTACATCAAACTAAAAAGCTTCTGTACAGCAAAGGAAACCATCAACAAAATGAAAAGACAACCTAACAATTGGGAGAAGATATTTGCAAACCATACATCCGATAAGGGGTTAATCTCCAAAATATATAAAGAACTCATGCACCTCAACAACAACAAAACTAACAACCCAATTAAAAAATGGGCAAAAGACCTGAACAGACATTTCTCCAAAGAAGATATACAGATGACCAACAGACACATGAAAAGATGTTCAAAATAACTAACTATCAGGGAAATGCAAATCAAAACTACAATGAGATATCACCTCACGCCCGTCAGAATGGCTATAATTAACAAGACAGGAAACAACATGTGTTGGAGAGGATGTGGAGAGAAGGGAACTCTCATACACTGCTGGTGGGAGTGCAAACTGGTGCAGCCACTATGGAAAACAGTATGGAGATTCCTCAAAAAATCAACGATAGAACTACCATATGATCCCAATTACTGCAATAAACAAAAAATTAAAAAAATAAATAAATACCATATAAGAGTTTCAAATAGCAGTTATTTTCAAAGCAATTTATACTTTCAAAGCACATGGATATGGATAATTAAAACGTAAAAGCATAAAAGCACACACCTGAAATCAATTATAGAAATGGTTTCAGATATAGTATATTCTTTGATTAAAAAAAAAGGCACTAGAGAATAAACCTGTAAACCTGTGTTCTCGTCCTTTTGAATGATTTACCAGCATCTTAGTCCTTGGGCATTTATTTAACTTTTCCTGCTCTAATCAAGTCTGTTGTAAGATTTGAACAAATGAATGCTTATGTAAACAATTTGATAATTATAAAATCTGTACAAATGAAAAGCATTATTACTGCCATCAAGAATGAGTTCTATACTTACCTAAGCATTAAATTTAGTTTTATACTTCATGCCAATTACTTTATTTTTGCTGTTCAGTAATATAGAAATGCAAGTTTATTAAAAGCAAATGAAAAATTCTGACTTTGAATTCAAGGAAAACCTAACAAAACTTATACCTTATCCAAAGAACAAGAGTTGTACCATCAAGTACAAGATTTTATAAATCTACCAAAACTCTTCCAACACACTTCAAATTGAAGTTTTTTATATAATTTAAATAAAAGAATCATTAAACCGTAAGTTATTCAGGCACTTCTGTAAAAAATAAAAAATATATAATCTGTGTACATTACTTTCTCTTATTTCTATTTCACATTTTTATTGATTTTATATTCTGATTACAATAAAGAAGATTTTTTATTAAAATAAAGCAAACAAATTAGAAGTAGGCAAAATGGAAAGTATGTTTGCAATTTTAGCCCCAAAGACAATGACAAAGGCTTTGGTTTTGTGTTTTCCCTTTTTGTGTGTGTGTGTATATATAAACTATCCTAGAGTACAATAGTGATGATAATTTCGGCTTTTTCATAGGATTTTTTTTTTCCAAATTCAGATTGTATTGGCAAATGATTTTTTGTGTGTGTTTGTGTGTGAGGAAGATCAGGCCTGAGCTAACATCCAATGCCAATCCTCCTCTTTTTTGCTGAGGAAGACTGGCCCTGGGCTAACATCCGTGCCCCTCTTCCTCTATCTTATATGGGACATGGCTTGACAAGCAGTACGTCAGTGCGTGGTGTGCCCAGGATCCAAACTTACAAATCCCAGGCTACCAAAGCAGAGCACACACACTTAACCGCTGCACCAACAGGCTGACCCTGCAAATGATATTTTTTAAGCTTAGTATATATTTGGTAATCCATTTCTGTATATAAAATGTTATAACGTTCTTTTTTTAGGAACTGCTCAATACTCCATTTAGTGGATACACATTTCCCCTTTAGTGGATCTTTGTATTATATCTAATATGTGCCATTAAATACAATGTTTCACTCTTTATTCTCGTTTATATAATTCTGACTATTTCTTGGGCTGCTTTCTAGGTTAATTACCAAGGATCATTACTGAGCATCACACATCTTTATATTTAGAGAAATAAATCATTATAATGGCCCTATCACTTCCAAATAATTAGTAAGCTTTGGAGAGGTTAGGAAACAAAAATTTATGGTTGAGCTCTCTTTAAAGCACTTGTATTGTTGACAGGCTGTTGCTGATGGATCAGGCAAATAAATCTTTAGATATCAGAACGTAGGTTACAGAGTGACTTATTTTTTTTTTTTTAATTTGGAGGAAACCAAGTTATTCTAATCCAGAGAGTCCAGCTCATAGTCACAGAGAAAGTAATAGTGCTTAAGTCTGAGGCCAAATTTTTTTTTTCTCAATTGTTATAGTACTTGCATAACTCCTAGCTGGACACCTAACATTGTTCAGCATAATTTACAGGTGGGTAAATTCAAATCTCAGTATAAAAATATGGATTTTACATTTTGCCAACACAATTCATAATAATTTCCCCAGAAAGATGCAGAAGGGGTTCTCACTTAAAAATGAACCAGAGTGAGAAGGCCTCAGTCGAGTAACTCTAAACTTGATGCCCATTGTTATTTTTTCTTTTCATGGTTGTGCTTTTTTTCCCCCAGCTTTATGGAGGTATAATTGACAAATAAAAATTGTGTATATGTAAGGTGTTCAAAGTGATGATTTGATACATATATACATTGTGAAATGATTACCACAATTAAGATAACTGACACATCCATCACCTCACATGGTTGCCATTTTGGGGGGGAGGTTGGTAAGGACACTTAAGATCTACCCTCTTAGCAAAGACCAGACTACTATGGGGTATATCAAAATTATTTTTCCAAAAATACAAATTAGAAATGTTTCCAAAGCTTTGAACACTGGAAAATGATGCACTCAAAAGTCACATTTCTCATGAAGCAAGAATGTTAAAGACTATTACTAAAGGTATAATTGTAAACATTTGCAATTTATATTTGGCCTGTCCTATTTGTCTCTTTCCAGGAAAGGATTTTTAGTCCACGGATTGTATATATTAAATAATCTTAAATATAATTAAATAAACCCCAGCAACATTAAGACTATCAACCAATATTTCTGGTTCTTCTCCTTGTGTATACACAGTCAGACTGTATTCTCTGCTCCCCTTGCAATTAAGTGAGGTCATGTGATTTGATTTGCCGATAAAATGGGTACCGAAGTAATATATATCACATTTCTTGGAGAGAGAATGTAAAAGTTTGTTTGTGACTTAGTTTCCATCTCTTTCTTCCACCTCCTGCAAAAACAGTGCTTTTTTAATGAATGGTGAGATCTCCATCATCTTGGATCGTGTTTCAAGGACATCATAGGGCAGAAATCCTTCTCCACCAACACTCAGTGGATATGCTACTTGAGCAAGGATGGATAAAGAGTGAGATTTTGATGTTGCTTTTTGCTGCAACCTAATCAAGTCTGCATGATAGATATATAACCTTTAAGTAAAAAGAATTATCCATTTACTATTTGGAGAGTTGCTGATTTATTATTATAAATAGGGTTAGGCAGAACTTACTCTTTGTGATAAAAAAACACATCTTTTAACTAAGAAATTAACAAATTTTATGCTTTATAGGCCAAGCCATCTATAAAACAAGATTTCATCTAGAAAATAATTCATCTAAAAAGTAACCAGATATTATCATTTAATAAGCATATTGTGGTTCTACGATTGAAATAAATTACCAATTGGCTTTGTAGCTTAGCCATGCTAACCTAACATATAAGTAAGGCAGCCATAAACAAAACTTGACATGACTAAGTCATCCTCCAACACCTTGATCACAAGTCCACAAATTTTATAACCCATGAAGGTAGGAGGCACGCTGGTCTTGTTAACACGTATATCTACTGAGCCTTGCCCAGTGCCTGTAACATAGTAAATGTTAATAAATATCGGCTTGAGATGGTGAAGACTCCTCTAATCTTCATTATGGTCATGAGTAAAAGAAAGAAGTAGATTTTTTTTCTGGAAGATCAATAATCTCAATATTTTCTCATAATTAACTTTACCATGTTTGTTGAGGCCAAGATTCAATTTTAAAGATTTCAATTAAAACACAGGTTGTATTTCTAAAAACTCTGATGTGAATGCACAGTGTGACATTTACTGAAAACTTTTCTTTCATTATCACCTGATAACACTATTAAAAATAAAAAGGACTGGTAAAGAAGATGTTTGAAGCAATAGGAATTACTGTCATAGATGGTCTTACTCTCAGAACAGACCAACCCCAGGGAAAGAATGGAGAAAACTAGCACTAATTGCGTGCTTACTAATTGCTAGCCACGTTTTTGGTAGGGTAGTTAATTTAACAATCACGTATGCATTGTTTACAATGTGTCAGGCTTTATTCTGTGCAACTTTACACATCCTATTTTATCTGAGCCTCAACAATCACCTTATAAGATAAATATTACTAGCATCCTTTTTAATAAAATAGATACTTAAGATGATAAATTTTCTAAGCCACAGAGATATTAAGTAAAGAAATGAGACTTTATATCAAGTACACCTGACTGATTAGGAATTATTGCTTGTTCTCAAAACCCAAGGTTTTCCACTTATTCTGTGGTATCATTGAAGAAATTCATCAACTAACCTCTCAAGGCATTCTCCATGGTGGTCTCCTATGTGGGTGAGCAATTGCTACCCCATGTGACTTCACATCATTTAATTTTATTTCAACAGTAATCGATGACAGCAATAAAAAGATAATAAAATATGGATCTTTGCCCTAAGGATATGGTGTTTTAGACATTATATCCATATAATTGGAAACTAGAATTATATTTTGCTTAAGAAATAAATGAGTCATTTTTGTGTCTAATTAAAAAAGAGGGTACAAGCAGTCATATCTATTATGCCGTATTAGGAGACCTATAATAATAAAACTTAATTTTGTTGTTGTTGAGAATTCACAATTTTCAGGAAAGATGTAAAGTGCCTTCATGATATTATCTCTAATCCACAAAATAATGTTCCTGTCACATCTGGTAATCTCCGATATTGTAAAAGAGGAAACTGAAAATCAGAGATGTGAACTTGCCCTGAGACATAAAGTCACATAGCTGAGATTGCAACCATATTGATTTAATATGCATACATTTGTTTCCACTATATTGCACATGATAAGGGGCAATTATAGAACCAGAAGCAGCTGATTTCCTGCCATAGTAATTGAGGTCTTCAGGTTAGTGCAATCCACAGGTTTATCAGGAGAAACTGGAAAGTGGTACTGCTATTTAAAGGTATTATGACCCACATAACTTGAAAATGATTGGACAACTTTTTAAAAGCCATACAGCATTGATGGTTCAGCTATATCTGTAGTGGATGCCACAAAATCCTAAAGAAAGGGGAAAGAGAGTTGTAATTTTCTGGGCTGCATATCTGCAGAATTGTAGAGCCACTGAGTTTTTCTACACACAGTATTATGATTGAGGCAATCTCATAAATACAACTTTTCTGATTAAAAAAAATCTTGTCTAAACTAGGTATAAGATGATGGGTTAAAAACATTAGAGGTGGGGTTGAAATGATTTTTGTTAGCCATCTTGTGCATTTTAGTTCATTTGAAATGAACATTGAAATGATTTAAGACAGGGTTAGATTGACGTAGTGTTAGAAAAACTAAAGCCTGTTATTTTTCCATGTTTTGGGTTATTTCTTAACTAGTGTCCTGTAGACATTTCTACAATAATCTAAAATAAAGTAAAATAAATTAACCGTTTTATGGGTATTTAGAAAACCTAAATCAAAATAATGCCAAAGTTCATATTTAATGACAACTAAAAAGAATACAAAACATTTTCATTTAAATATAGAATACATAAAATCACCTTTTATAAAAAGATCTAAATTATTTTTAGAACAAATTCTCATTTGTAGCAATTAAAATTTTTAATTTAAATATCTCTTTAAAGAGCAAATCCTAACTGAATCTTCTTGCAAGATCCAGGAATAATATTTTCCTTCTGGGGCCGGCCCTGTGGCTTAGCGGTTAAATGCGTGCACTCCGCTACTGGCGGCCCGGGTTAGGATCCCGGGCGCACACAGACACACCGCTTCTCTGGCCATGCTGAGGCCGCGTCCCACATACAGCAACTAGAAGGATGTGCAGCTATGACATACAACTGTCTACTGGGGCTTTGGGGGGAAAACAAAAAGGAGGAGGATTGGCAATAGACGTTAGCTCAGAGCCGGTCTTCCTCAGCAAAAAGAGGAGGATTAGCACGGATGTTAGCTCAGGGCTGATCTTCCTCACAAAAAAAAGAAAATATTTTCCTTCTGACCCTGGAATCAACACAAGGCATTTCCTCTGCATCAATTTGTGAACCTCTTATAGAAAAACACTTTAAAGAAAAGCTCTAACTTTTAATCAGGAGGGGTGTCCTTGAATCAATCACATGTGTCCTGCTAAGCTTCACCAATTATCCCACCACACAGCTTAATGTTAAGGTGATGTGAGGGGGGGACTGTCAGACTTCTAATGCATTTAATGATTCTTTGTATGTGACTGTTAGTCTTCATTTTTGAATCTCTAGAATATGAATTTGGAATTTATCAGCTAATTGTAATAGAGTAGTGACATTGCAGGTGATGTTATTTTTGTCTTAAATAATATTGTGTTTTTTATGCAGTAAATTTCTTTTAAAAAAGAACAATGAAGATACCCAGGGTGTTCTCATACATTTATTTTATGTGAGTATCATGTGGAGAGCACCCTCCATGCAGAGGGAGCAAGAATAACAAAAAATGATTAGTTTTAGGCATATTTTAAGTATAAGTGCTACCAACAGGACTGGCGAATGGATTAGATAGAGGAGGTGAGAAAACGAGAGGAATCAAGGATGAAATGCTTCACTATGCATTAACTCACTCTTTCTGTCATAACAATCAAAACTGATGAGTCTGTTTTTTTCCAAGAACATTGATGAAAGAAGTCTGTGCCATATGGGATGCCATTAGACACACACACACACACACACACACAAATATTATTGCATCTTTAACTTACTGTAGACCGGGGATTGATTTGATTGCTTTGTAAGTATTATTTTTAACCTTCAGGTCATCCTATGAGGTAGAAAACTTTATTATCCCAATTTAAGATGAGGAAAATGAGATACAGACAGTCAAGTAGCTTTCACAAGGTTGGTCATACAGCTATTAAACAGCAGAGCCAGAACTTAAACCCAGTACTCTGCCTCCAAATCCCCCAGGCTCTTAACCACTATTCTATAATGCTTCCCAAACATGTCTTATTTATACAGCTATTTATCAGTTAGGGAGAAGAGGAATCTTTATAAATTTGATTCTAAAAATAGCATTTCTAAAGTCAGGTCAAAAGAATAAATTAAACAAATTAAATTAAATAAGTAAAGAATTAAAGTCAAGAGATATTTTATGATCTGTTTAAAACTCAGCAACCTCTCTGATATTCATAGACTATTATTTCAGAAAGAAAAATATAAAATTTTGACATCTGTTTCTTAATTTTTACTTCTAGCTTATATTTAGCTTTGGTGAAACGCACTGCTGTTTGAGTGGGGTTTTTCCCGCAAGTTTCTATACACATCTTATTCTTCTTTTACATTCATTTTTTTTAACTTCTATTTCATGTGACAATCTATATTCATCTGTCTCAAAAACATACTCTGTTTTTTCCCCCTTTTTTTCTATGTGGAACAAAAGCTGTATCTATGATTCAGATGAAAGTATGAGAAGACGATTTATAGGTGATACCAAGAAGACTTCAAAAAATACTTGGAATAGACTCACTCTCTCAGGGACTGTGACTGCCTAATATGGTGGGGTGAATGACTAGGAAAATTTGCACCATTATTTCAAGTTTGATTTGAGTTGTGCCCATAAGCTGGCGTGTTTTGGGACAACTTGACTTACACTCACGTATACTTCTAAACAAGACAACAGACTCTCAATTTTAGTGCTATTAAGGTTCATCTCCCACACATGTTCCCATCTTGAGTACCCCGAAATTGAATTCAAACAATCTATGTTCAAATCAAATCACATTTGGCTAGTCAATACTTGTGTCATGTTAAGCAAGTTAACTGTCCTAAGTTTTAGTCATCTCAACTATTAGACACTGAAAAAAATACTACCTGTCTCATACGGGTATTAGGTTTAAGTGAGAAAGAAGTTATTCTACAAGTTTATTCATCTATGCCATAATAATTGTGTTGATCTTTTACTATATATCTGTTACTATTGCTGTTTGTTTGTTGCTGTTAGTGTAATCTAATTACATAGACTATTACTTCCAGACCAGTTATAATACTAATGAATAATAATAGTAATAACAGTGTATCCTTGTATTGTTCTTAACTTTAATGATAAATTTTTTATTGTTTCATCATGGTGTAGTTATTATATAATGTTAATTATGTTTATATTATATATTATATTATGTTATACAACTATCCAACTATTTATATTTAATAAGGTTTTAACCTGAAATAAATGTTGCATTTTGTCAAAGACTATGTTTATATGTAAAGAGAGTATCATGTTTTTAATCTTCGATCTACTAACATGGTGAGCCATATTAATACATTTCTGAAGTTGGAAACAACTTGTCATGGATGGAACATGTTTGTGTGTGCTGTGCCCTTCTTTGAAGGGCTGTTACATTTGATTTGGTAATAGAGAGTGGTAGAGGGGAGCAGAGTGGTTGCAGATGAGGTTTGAGAGAGAGGCTGGGACTAGATCAAACAGTAACATGATTTTAGCAATTTAAAATCTATTCAGGAGAAATTTATATTCTATTTTAAGTGCATATCAATTTACACCTTGTCTCTTCTCTGATACATTATCCTCTCTCCTCTTTCTTGGCTGATGAACTTGCTTATTTGACTGAGAAATCAGAAGCAATCAGAAGAGAATTTCTTAATGATCCCATTCTAACTCTAAAACCTCTCTACATCTGTACTCCGCCTTCCCTCATCTAAAATTAATGAAAAGTCTCTGCTACTGTCTAAGGAAACTAGTACACTTGAGAGAATCTCTTTCGTTACCTGTTTCTTCAAGGAATTTGCTGTTACAATTAACCTCTTTACCTCGTGCATCATCAATTCTTTTTCTTTTTTTTTTACTTTCTATTTGACAATTCCCATTAGGCTACTAATATATTAAAATTTCTCCCATCTGAAACAATAACAATATCAGCAATAACAACAGCAACAAAGCAACAAGAGTTGTGATTCCATTTTCCTCCAATACTATCTCATTTCTCTTCTTCCTTTTATAGCAAAATTCCTCCAAAAGTTGCTTATATTTACTGTCTGGAATTCCTGATGCCCCAGTCTCTCCTAAACCCAACTTTTTTTCACCATTACTCAAAATAAACTACTCTTTATATCACCATTCCCCTGATATTGCGAGATCCAAAGGTTCATTCTCCATTATCATTTCCTGAAATCTCACCTGCATTCAAAACAATTGATTTGTTTTTATTTCTTGAACTTTCCTCATTTTACTTCCAGGAAACAACGTATTTTTCCGCCTGCCTCACCATCTGCTCCTTTTCTACCTTTATGTTCTCTCATTACCCTCTTTTGACGTCTACATGTTGTAGTGCTCCAGAGCTCAATCCATGGATGTCTTCACCTCTCTAACTATACCCACTCCCTTTCCCAAGACTTTAAACACCACCCATTAGCCAATGCTCAGATCTGCACAGAAGTCTCAGATTCATAAGTCCAACTGTCATGTTGGCATGTCAACTTGGATATCTAATATGTACTAAAACACAACATGGCCCAAATCCAACTCTTGATTTCCACTGCCATGCCCCATGCAAACTAGCCCCTTACTCAATCTATCCATCTCAATGAAGGGCAATACTATTCATTTAATTGCTCAGGTCTAAATCCTAAAGGGCATTTTCGATTTCTCTCATTTTTCACATCTCATATCCAGTCCATTAGCCAGTTCTGTTACAACTTATACTTAAAATATATCTAAACTAATCACTTCTCACTACCCCCAGTGCACCATCCTAATCAAAGCTACCTCATCTCTCTCCCACAACACTGCCACAACCTCTGACCCCTGTTTTCACTCCTGATCCCTGCATGTACAGGGTGCCTTCCACACAGCACTCACATAGTTTAAAACTGCATTTTAGTTTATTTTACTCCCCTGTCCCTCCCACTGGCTTCTAATCACACTTAGAATAAAATTCAAAGTCCTTATTAAACTTGAACATGCGTTACATATTCTGATTTGTGAATATCCTTCAGAACTTTCCTTTTCTAACTATATTCACCCTTCATGAAGATGTTAAAGCCATAATGAGCTCCTGGATACGTCTTCAGTAGAGACACTTTCTCCCACCTAGGGCCTTTCTACTCACTCTTTCTTCTGCATAAAACACTCTTACTTCAGATTATTACATGACACTCTCTTCCTTCATTTAAATATCTGTTAAATATTAGTTACAGAGAGGCCTTCCTTGACACTATATAAAGTAGCTCTTCCCTACTTTGTTTTTTTTTTAATTCTCCATTCTCAGTTTCTAGAACTATATCTGATATTTCAAAAATAAATAGCTTCAAAAAAATTAATAAATGTTTGAAACAAGACAGAATACACAAGGACCAGTTTGAGAGGTTATTTAAATGTCTAGAGGCAGAGTGATAAAGGAATGGAGAGATGTTAAAAGAGTGGTTCAGAAGTAATTCCTTCTCTTAGAAACAAAGAGTAAAGCAATGTAATTCTTTCATGCCACAGAAAATGCAAATTGCAATGTAATATTATACAATGATTTCAGTTTTGTTTACGAAAAAGAGGATAAAGAAACATATTCGCAACACCGGGTAAAATTAACTTCATAAGCAATGTATGATGCTCTTTCTAATTTGAGACATAGTTATTCAGAATAAGTGAGTCACACTTAAAAAAGATTTTTAAATTTGCCAAACTTCATGTCAGAATTTATTTAAACAAAGAGCAAGATCTACACATTTAAAGTTTGATTTCCTTAACCAATTAGTATACACATTTTAGGGATATATTAACATTATATATATGAAGAATCTCTGCATGGATGACTATAGAATTTCCAGAATGATGTAATATGAAGTGCGAACACCAAATGACTGAATGTCAAGAATAACTTCATTTCAACCCTAGAGGTGCTGTGTGAATTTAACCTCTTTAATCTCAAGTCATTTAATCTCCTTGAATCTTACATATCTGTACAAATTACGAATGATAATACTTGGTCTACTTAGTATTTTTGAGATCAAATAAGTGGAAGTAAGCTACGTGGTGTACTTGAAAAATACTAAAGTACTATATATAAGTGAAAATCCATTTTACACCAAATTCAGTAAACCCCTTTATGAAAATAAGATTTGCTCACACATCAAAAAATGTAAGCAAATACATAATTGGCAATGCATTGTTGACCAACAATGATCTAAGTACTAAACTATGTTTTCAGAAAGTGTGCAATTTTTATAAAAGAAAAATTCTGCATTTTCACAGTCACCTAAAAAACTGGAAACTTGACTTAGAGCATTTATAGCTTTATTTGTTTGCACAATGTTCAACAAGAAAACATTGGTCATTCTTCTTTAAAGATCTCATTTATTACTTGTCAAATGGGACAGAGTTCAATACACAATTGTCCCACTGGAGCAGTCTCTTGGCTGAGGTGAATAAATGTGTCAGGCAGAGCTAGACAGTTAAAGAATTAAAATGTCCTAAATAGCACAGCAGAAGAAATTTGATATGTGGCTCCGAGAGAATTTAAACAGTATAAAAACCAACAGGTATTATTTTTTAAAAGATTTACTTGGCTCAGAGTGGGAGTGATAGTGGGGGTGTGAAGAATACTGTTAGAGGAAGAAAATAATTGGCAAATTCTCCCTTGAAGTCAAAGATAGCTTCAGAAATGGAAAGCTCGGGAAGCTGTGTGCCTTGTATTATTAGCTGCTTAAGTGGTAAGTTGGTTGAGGGAGGGACGGAGTGTTAGTAGTCAGGAGAGGCACAAACATTCCTGTAATGGGCTCTATCAGAAAGACTTCAAAAACCAACCGAGTCAGCAAGAAGCTTAGGAAACCTGAGAGAATTCCACTTGAATTGCCTCAGTTTCTTTTATGAAATTCCAAGGAGCAAAACTTTATTAAGAGGCCTAAGAAATGGAGAGACAAATAAGGATCTTTTTCCTACAATCTGCAAAATCCTGACAGAGCAAGATTATTTTTTTTTAACCAGCTAAGCAGTTAGAGGCAATTCTACTATGATGTTGAATTTTAGTCTTCACGGTGTTTGAGAAAGTGTTGCATGGAATCTGACAGCTGCACCAACTAACAATAAATCCCCAAATCATTTCCCCTTTATTCAATAATGTCACTAAAAAATTAGCCTGACTGGTTAATGATAAGGTTAAGATGACATCTTAATCATTTACCTCATGTTTGGGGAGAAGGAGAAAGCGAAATAATGAACCAATTATAGGTCATTGATTTATTTTTATTTGCACAATGATGCATGTTAAATTTTTTCTGTTTCTTACTATAACACTTTAAGGTAACACTTTATTTATAGGTTACTATTAAACTTATAAAATGAGAATGCTAAAGAATATTCTTGGCTTGGAAATAATAAATGAGACTCCCTCTCCTGGTACAGAATCTGGGATCACCTCTCTTCATTCTTTGACAATTTCTTGACGATTTCAGCAACCACTTGGAAAATCTTTGCAATGCCTTGACCACTTAGTTCCATTTCTCCTCATCTCCAAAAATCTTCTCCTATGTGTATTCAGTCATCTAGTCCTGTGGTCATGCCCTAGATCTTGTCATCGCCAATGACTGCACCCACTCAATAACTTTGCTTCAGACATCCTTCTCTCTAATTATCGTCTCTGATAATTCCTTTCTCTTCCTCAAATTCACTTCCTCATTCACTTTATCTAATACCCTGACACCAAAAATAATTCTCGCCACCATTAACTCCTACCTATCGACTCTACCATTTTTCACTCTCAATTACCCCTCTTTACTTATCATTTTTACCCACCCTAGATAACGTGGCTCATATATATTAGTATATTGATTTTCCTAGTGTAGAAATTAAAGCTCAGAGGGGTTAAATATCTTGCCCAAGTAGTCAGGTTTCAAAATGAGATTTTCTGACTCCAAAATTTTGACTCTTGCATTCTAACCATTCCAACACAGCTCAAGAATGACAAGTAGTAGCTAGATCAGTGGTGTTCAAACCTGGATGCATGTTAGAATTACCTGGGGACCTTTCAAATATGCCTTGCTCTGATGTCCTTGTCCTGTTCTTCCTCATGCCCACCTGTCTCCTGATGCCTACTTCCAGATATTTTTCTCGAAGTTCTTAATTTTGTTCTTGTTTTCAGACCTCTTGGACAACCTGATAAAATCTGTAAACCTCCTCCACAGACAAATGCTCATGGATACAAATGGTTGCCTGCAACTTCAAAGGACTTTTGAGCCATCCGAAACCTATACAATGAACAAAAGATAAGAACTCAAGGATTATTCCCAGGGATAAATCCAGGTCTTGTGGGTTCCTGAACATTATGCAATATTAGGAGCTAATCCTAAGAAAAATAATTCAAAATTACAAACACATAATTAGTAACAAGACCTTGGAAGAAGCCAGTATGAGATGCCCTTATACATAAGCTTCATTAACTTTATGATTATTCCATTTCTGACTATATCATGTTGCCTTCCAAAGATTATCTTTCAAAAAAAACTCAGCGATTTGGAAAAACTAACTAATGAGTCTGAGTCATTTAGCCTAGACGGAACTCTGACTCAGTGTTTCCTGCGGGCTAAATTTGGAGAAAACGTCTAAGTCCCTATTCTCATTGTACTTTGATGACTCAATATCATATTTCTTTATGTATTGATGATCTTTTAATTTGCCTTTTAAGTAGGTCCAAGGAAAGGTAAATATTTAATGGCCATATCTAAACAGTATTAAAGATAACATGACTAAATGTAGTATCTATAAATAGAGAAGCTACCCTTTTAGTAAGTTTCTTTCATGAAAAATGATTCAGGATTACTGCGCATAAAATGCTGCTGTCCCTGGCTCCCAGTGG
Organism: Ceratotherium simum simum; assembly: GCF_057802395.1. Lineage (NCBI taxonomy): Eukaryota > Metazoa > Chordata > Mammalia > Perissodactyla > Rhinocerotidae > Ceratotherium > Ceratotherium simum. The sequence goes on along the minus strand of NC_141935.1, from coordinate 10,390,320 downwards.
TCGTGAATCCAACATCAGCTGCTAAATCTTACCCATGACGTAGCTGTTAAATATTTTGCACCTTCCCCTTATAATTTATTTCTCATACTACTATTCAAGCTCAGGCCCTTGCCTGGAAACGAGCAAAAACCGTACTACTGATCTCTCTACCTCCAGTTTCTTCTCTCAGTATTCCATTTTTCACATCCAAATGATTTATTAAAAGTTGCCTTATTGATTCAGAAGCATAGCTTTGATCTTACCATTACCTGTTCAGCAACTCGTCATTGCACTAGTAAAATACTTATCTATAATATGTATTAAATGTTTATCATATGCTTGGCGCTTGTCATGCATTTTTATATTTATTCATAATGTCAGCATCATAAAGTAGATATTTCTATTACCCTTATTTTACAGATGTGGAAATTGAGTCTTAGAAGCAGCTTGACTACAAACTTTGCAGCAGCAGTAAATGCAAGAGCCAGGAATTAAACAAGGTCTGTCTTACTCTCAAGACCTTGTGCTTAACCATTACGTTATCTATTAAAAACTAAATATGGAATATTTGCCTTCACTTTACCTTCCCAAACTTATTTCCCAGAGTACACCACCATAGTGCTTCCAATGATGCCAAACTGAACAACTCCACGTTCACATCCTTATCCTGCCCTTCTCCATCTTTAGGACTTTGTCCATCTTTGTCCTGGAATTCCTATTATTCCTTCTCCTCATATTCAAACCCTACACATTCTTGAGAATCCACCACAAACTCCATAAACCATTTCCTGTTTTGCTTCTGAAAGTAACGCCTCCTTCCTCTGAACTGCCTTAGCCTTTTCATCTATTCTACGTACACGAACCATATCATTTTTTTATCTTACACTTTAATTTTGTATCTGATTGTGTATTACACTTCACTTGTCTATATCTTAGAGGACAGAATTTTCATCTGATTTATCTCTATGTGCCCCAGAGCAGATAGTATCTTCTCCCTAGTAGATGTTTAATAAATATTGTTGAAAGATAGATGCAGCATAGACAAATGTTTCTTTTACTCTGTAAATCTTACTACATTAACTTCTAATGGCCCAGATCCAAGATGTGTGCAATATCTTCCATGGGCTCTAATATCCAAGTGCCATAAGCATTTAACTATAGAGATTATTCATTATTCATAGTTCCATAGAACAATAACCATTATTTCCTATCTTTTCCAACTGTCCCAGAGTTCATTCTACTACCCACTGTAATTGTCACTCACTTACCACTAACTGAGGCACAATACTAGAAAGCCAGGCCCCAGTGCAAAATAGGTAACACCACTGCAGTTTAGAGATTGCCTTCAGGTTATCATCCAGCACTACACGGAAACTACGGTACCTTGGGAATTTTAGGAACTGAGTTTAGATTCTGATTGGGTTGTAGGAAAGCAATACACTACAATAAAAATAAAATGATAATACTCAAAAACTTAGTAATTATAGAAGAGACTGCCTATATTCTTTGTCTGACATGGACTAACAACAGGGGTATTACGGTCCTAGCTTTTCTCCTGCCTTCTGGCGTATGAATCTAAAACCATGAAGTTCAATTTATATATTTAGTGGGAAATGGTAGGTAATAATTCTGTTACAATACAGTATCTCTCAGCTTCTGGTGGGTTCTGAGTCATCTAGATGTTCTGAAAGTTAGCAACATGCTTTGTTAGCTCTGGATCTAGTGTGCATTCTGTTAGTTATCCTTAACTTCTTACTTCAGAGCAATTTTAGAGCTTGCCACACTTAAACCAAAGCTTTAAGTAAGCATTTGAAAAGTTCTTGATATATTTTGAGCTTGAAATAACTTTAACCTCTAAACTGCTCCCAAAAGAGAATGAAGGAAGTCGCTTTCTTAAACCCAAATTCTAGCCACGTCTTCAAGTCAGTCCTAACAGTGAGCTCCACTGGAGATTCTAAATGTAATGTAAAACGAATCTGCATTCTGAATTCACCTATTGAAACAGAACATTGTTTTGTTTATCATTTGCATATTATCACTTGTAATGTATTTTTCAAAATTATGGGTAGTCATAAAGCAATATTATACGCCATATGCAGTCTTATATAGTCTTATAATGATAGACGTTATGGTAACAAATGGAATAGGAAATGGTTAATATTAATGATTTCAGTCTTTGATTATAAACATAGAGTTAACTTTTATACATTATTGATTCAAAATGTCATATTGTATCATATAATTGATTACTTTTTCATGGAAACAGTAAATCATGAACTGAAATTAATACATTATAGGACAATATCTAAATCCTTAAGCTAAAGTTTGAAATTCCTTGTTTAGACTGTTAAATGTTGTTATTTTTACATTAAGATTTGTTGTAGTGTTTGACATCTTTCAATTGAAGTAAATATTTACAACTTTCAAGAATAAATTAAAGGTATATTTTTTCTTATCTTAGATTCTGTGGCTAGTAAAAGGTGTTACAATGACCAAAGAATAACTTTACTAAGCATCAGACACAATGGCAACACCACTAGCATATAATCTCCAGCTACTGATGAGCGAAAGAACAATTTTGTAAGGATAAAGAATCTCATCACTGCATTGCCATCAACTGACAAGTTTATCCTCTCTCATTTGTAAAGTGCCTACATCAAAAGGTGATACAACAAAGATGACAATGATAGCTAGCACTTATAAATAATAATTCTATGTGCTACACACTGTTTTAATGTTTCCCTATGTTAATTCATTTAATCCTCACCAACTCTACATAGGTATTATCATTAGTTCCCCTTTTACAGATGGCAAAGTAAAGGTGCAGTTAGATTAAGTAACATGACCCAAATTACACAGGCTATTAGTGATGGAGCTGGGATTTAAACCCAGATAACCTGTCTCCCGATGCCATGCCTAATTTCTCTACATCCCAAAGGGAAGGGCTACACCCAAACACCAGTGGACAGGCAGCTTCCTTTACCTAGAAGTAGTTGGAACTTCCATAGACCCCAAGGTCTCCAGATCCCACAGCTGGATTTCCCCACAAAGGCTGTAAATAGTGGCTACTTAAGCTCAGACTCATTAACACCCAAGCAATCTGTGTGTACATGACTCTTCTCATCCTGCCCCAAATAAAGGGAGGTCATGGGGGAACAGAGAACAGTTAGCACCCCTCTACAGGAACATAGTGTGTCCAGCTTGGCTCCAGGGTGCTTCCTGGCAGAATGCCAAGACATCTGGACCTGTGCACCCACCGCCTTTAGTTTCTTCCTTTTCTATTTTTCCTTTCCTTTTCTTTTTTTTATTGTGGTGAGAATACTTAAGATGAGATCTACTCTCAGCAAATTTTTAAGTGTACAATACAGTATTGTTAACTACAGGCACAATATTGTAGAGCAGATCTCTAGAACTTATCATCTTGCCTAACTGAAATTTTATACCCGTTGAATAGTGTTGTGCCCTCCCAAAACTCATATGTGAAATCCCACCCCCCACTGTGATCATATTAGGAGATGGGACCTTGGAGAGGTGAGTAGGTCATGAAGGCAGAGCCCTCATGAATAGGATTAGTGCCCTTATAAAAGAGACCTCAGAGAGCTCCTTCATTCCCTCTGCCACAGGAGGACACAGCAAGAAGACAGCCGTCAGTGAACCAGGAGGCGGGCCTTCGCCAGACACCAAACCTGCTGGCACCTTGATTTTGGAATTTCCAGCCCACAGAACTGTGAAATAAGTTTCTGTTCTAATAAGCCACCCAGTTGGTGGTATTTCTTTACAGCTGCCCAAACGGACAGAGACCAACAGCAACTCATCATTTCCCCCTCTCTGATGCTTTTTCAGTCTGTTTAACCATTGGCAACAAATGAGTGACTCTGGTGTTCTCTCTGAGTCCTTAGCAAAGCAGTTACCATCATCGGAAATTAGTTTAGAAAATGATCTTGGCTGCCAGCGGTAAAATGTGAAAAGTAACTACCCTAGATGTCTATTAACAACTGATCTATGTTTGGTCATTTTTTCTTAGTTTTCTTCAATCACTAATCATTCTATTTTCTCCTCAACTGTTCAAAGCTCTATTTCTTTGCCTTGGACTCTTTTTGCTGTATATTTATTCCAGAGCCAATGTTAGACATACTCCAGCTTTGATTCTGTCCACATGTTAGTAATTTTCACCCTCTAATCCCCAGTCTAAATCTCTTCTTGTAGCTCTGGATCTATAGAGCTATTAGATTGAACTATATAAAATCATTGATATTTCAATATTTTTTGACCTACAAAATAGCAATATTATATGGTAAATCTGATCATTGTGTGTTTCTTACTTTGGATATTTCAAAATGTCTAAAACTCAAGCTCATGACCAAATCCATAATTTTTCTTCTCAAAACTGTTTATCTTTCAGTGTTTCCTTTCTGAGTGAATAGCACCATTACCCACCCAGTTGTGTGAATTAGAAACTAGGTATTGTCCCTTGACCTCTATCTCAATCTGCAGGCCCAGCTCAACAAAACTCCCATCTATTTTGCCTCTTGTAAATGTCATAAACACTCCCACTCCTCAAAATATTCATTACCAACGTCCTAGATCAGGCAAAATTCATTTTTTCTAGATTTAGGGCACTAGTCTACTAGCCTACTAACTCTCCTTATCCCAAATTTTCTCCCCATGGAATTCAGAGAGATACTTCCAAAATGCTAATTTGATCTTTTAAGCACCAACTCCCATCCCCAACATGCTACCCCGTAAAGCTCACTTTGCCAGTCTGTTATCTTTATTCTCTATACTTGAGCCACTATGCCTTCTGTCAGTTTCTACAGTTTATATCCCCTCACCATCCTCGGGATCTTTGCAAATGCTCTTGCCTCTGTTTAGAACATGATCTGCTCTTAGCCTCCACTTTTCACCTAGTTAACACATGGTCATCCGTTCATATCCTCACCATCCACCTTGCTTCCTCCAACCTTACCTCAGGCAACTTGGCTTAATGCTATTACGGGACTGTGTTACTCTCCCTCAGAGCAGGTATATGAGGCTATGCCGATACAGTCAACAGTGAATTTTTTAGTTCATGACTCTTCTCAATAAAGTGAAAAAAAGAACTACGTTAATTTTTGGTGTCCATAGTGCCTCATGTGGTTAAGGACAAGGTTAGCAAAGCAGATCTTCATAAATATTTACTGAAGGAGGGAATAATCCAAGTGTACAAAATGAAGACAAAGTTAGCTGGCTCTTTCTATACTTTAAAGTTCTGTCCACAACTCACTCCTGGTTTTTTGACTTGCTCTGTACAGGTCAATTCACCAAAGAGATGACTAATTTCTTTTCCAAAATTCTCAACATATTAAGATCTGAAGGACATGAGTGTGTAAGTGCTAGTAGCTATGCTTTAATTTTCACAATTTCTGTATATTTCAAAAATATACAGCTTTTTTGTTTTAATTTCCCCTAACAATTCTCTCTCCAATCTCTAGCTACAAGAGTCCAAATACGTCCCCCCTGTTAGCACATCAAAAGTCTTCTTTTTGTAGTAAATGAGATATTAAATTACTTTTCTTTTTATTACTGATATGTCAAGTTAAATGAACAAAATAATATGAGGTGCCATCTACCTTCCTATATGTGCTATCTTTAATAATAAATTTAAATTCCTTTTTCTTTCATTGAAAGATTATATACTATTGAAAAAAATAAATTATGTATTCATATATTTTACAATTATTGTTGCTACATAAATTTTCATTAGTCTAAGTTGTCAAGATTTCCAAAGGAGAGATAAGAGACCCATGTGTTTGTTGTACTGAACCCACCAATGTATAGGAAGGGACTCTCTGAAATGAAGTTAAAGATGTTTATAGCAGAAGGGAGGAAGGGCAATCATTACATCACCTACTTTCTTTTCTTGCTACAGCAGGATTGTTCCCCCTGGTGTATTTTCTAGTGCTCTTTGTTTCTGGTCCAGTTTTACATGACTTAAGCAGTAAGGCTGGTGCAGCTTCCCTAGAGAGATAATTTCCTGTAGTTTAATAGGTTTCTTTACTAGGATGCTTTTTCCCTGTTGAGTAGCCATTGTGTATATTCATTACATAATTTCCTTCTATTACATGTGGTCATTATCTAGGAGGAAAATGTGCAAAGTTCTAATTCACAATGTTTATGATAAAAAGTAATAAATTACTATTATTAGTAGTAGTAATATTACCATTAGGAAATACTCTAAATGAATGCTTGACTTCACATTATTACTCTGCTAATACTGTGGTCTTCTTATATATACAGTGGTGGGAAAGCATGAAAGATTTTGACTCAAAAAATAATTGAATTTTCTTATAGATTAAGGTAATGGAAATGAAGTTGAAAACCTCAAAGAAGGAATAAACTGTCAGCAAATATAAACATGTAAAGAACATATGCTAAGGAATAATCAACTTAATTAGATAGGGACACCTAACCCTTCATCACTTCATGTTGTTAAAGTAATATACCAATATTTCTGACTAGTCAGTGCTCTTCTGAAATTTGTTTGTTAACTGACTCCTTTGAGCAGTACAGAATTAGAATTATGGATTTACGACACAATGGTGAACCACAATCAAAGGCATGACCACACACCAACAAGTTTTCTATTCATTGCATTGCATTTAAATGTCAATCCAACAGAACCAGTGCCTGAAACTCAAATAAACATCTCCCGGTTCAGCAGAACACAAAGCTGATTATACAAAATTGCTTTGATCAGTGAAAGAGTGGAGCACTGGATTAAGAAACAAAGACGTTAGACAGTAGGAATAACAACTGATTTATGATCAACGTGAGTGCTTTCAATCATGGAATAGCTCACCTTTACAAGTGCTTTAGAGGCACTGAAATGCAATAAAAGTATATTAAGAACACAAAACCAAGTTGATATAAAATCTCAGAGAAAACAGGATTTTTTTATAGCTGCAAAACTTCTAATATAAACAATATGATGGTACATATTATGTAACTGAGCTTTTTGTAAATATCTAGATGTGTAAAATTATTATATTCTCTTAGAATTCTCAACATAAATTATAAATTATCTTAACATAAAAAATTCTATTTTATTTACCTCATATTTCAGTGTTTTGATATACAATTTATAAAGTATATCAGTTACTTTTATTAAGGCACATAATAACAATAATTATAATTGCAATAGTTTTATTCATGGTTGGAAAACAGCACCTCACAATTTCTTAATCAACTTTGTAAACCTCTGCCACAAACTTAGTAAGAAATTATCTTTTGAACTGTTTTATCATGGGGATCTTCTCCAAATTATAATTACTGTGGTCAAAAATGTCCTTTAATTTGAAGTTGAATAGTAATTTTCATCAAGAGGTCCTATAGATGATACAATAGAAATCTGAATCTAAGATTGCAGAAAATTCTATAAAAAGCAAGGAAATGGATAAGATGTCCTAGTCTGAAGTAAGTCGTGGAGGTTAATAACTTTGACCTCTCATCAAAATCTGTTGAACAATTTTGAAATAGTATAGGCAAAGTAAAATTGTTGAGATGCTAAAATTTAAGCTAATATTAGCCTTCTAAATATATTTTACCGAAGTCCTAGGGAAATCAGTATTCCACAGTAAATATCAGGATGACCACCTCTTCCAACTTGGAATTGAGTAATCCAGAGAAGAATGTGCAGAGAAAAAATGAGAGAGGGCTTCTCCAGGTATAAGCCTCTCCAACTCCTTTAGTTACAGGCTCTTCATGGATAGATTATCAACTAAAGTTTCCATCCTCTTAGATGTTAAAAATATGGTCTGAGTAAACAAAATAATAACTTGTTGAGTGTCCCTGTCTTCACACATTCTATTTCTTATGGGATTGAATGTTACTCTAAACAACTTATTACTCATAATGTCTTATCCTATATGAGACACAAAATTAAATCATGTGTGTTTTATCAAATGCTTTCACAGGCATTATATTGTTTGATTCTTACCACATTGTTCTGGAGTAAGCTTTCTCACAATTTAGTCAGTTTGTCAGCCAACATATATTTATCGAACACTTATTCTTCACCAGGTAATGTGCCAGGTCTGGGACAATCACTGATAAACAAAGTAGACTCAGTCTCCGATATCGTGGCGTTTACGGTCCAGTTGGAAAGATGTGCAATAAAGAAATAATTATAGGTAACTAAATACTTTCAAGTTTGCAAAATACTGCAAAAAAGAAGGAAGGACATAATAAGTGAAGAAAATAAAGCTCAACCTTATTTCCTTATTTTTCTTAGGAAATATATTCAGGAAAGTGTTGATCCAGAGCTGAAACTTGAGTATACAACTTTAGTCTCTCATATACAACGTAACACCAGAATCTCTGACACCATCTCCCAGTCCTGTGTCCTCCTCTCAAATGTGGAACATCAACTACTCAAGGGATAGAGGGAAATCAGCCACTTCTATCAGTCTCTTCCTACTCCTGCCACCACAACTATAATCCCTATTTTTAAAAAAACTATACATTGCTAATATATTAAGATTCCACTTGGAAGAGAGAATCAGTGCTAATTTCTGGACATATCTTGATATATTTAGGAATTCAAGTAAAACAAAAACAATTTTCCTTAGCCAAAGACACTTAAGTTTCAGGAAAACAGGTGCTATGCATTTCGTGTCCCCTATAGTTACTTCTAGGGCTTCAAAGAATACATGGTGAATTGTAGACATTTCAATTCCTACAACTGAATGAAAGAATCAAGTAGACTGTAAGAAAAGGAAAATCATAAGATGAAGGATTGTATGCCAATTGGAGGGGAAAGTAGAAAAAGATCTTAGCAAAATAACATAATGCCTCTATATGCTGATGTTGGTAAGGAGAAGGATTTTGGTGTTTTCTTCACTCCATGTCAGAGTAATCTGATATCATTAATACAGTCTTAGAATTACCGCACGTTGAACCTATGTGCAGTGGGAATGTTACAGCTAAACAGCAAGGCCCAGCAGTAAGTTTAAACAGTCCTCAAGAGGCAGCATTTTGTGACAAGCAAGGAGCTTTTTACTCTACTTATGTCAAAGATCAAAAGATAAGAAGGATGAGATGAAGAAACGAAGCATAGACCTAGTATAGTTTAATAATGGAGAAGAGTCTTTCAAGTTAGGCTGTGCTAGGATTATTTTTTATTATTATTATTTATGCTTAAAACCTATTAAGTCTTACCATTTATTACAATAGCTGTAGTCTGCCACAAAGCATTTTCAAGAGCTCAGAGAATTTTATACTGATAATTTATGAGAATTACAGGTCATATTTTTCTTAGAGGAGAGTGATAAGACTTGGAGAAATAAAATACTGTGGAAGTTTCTGGAAATACGATCATATCTTGTTTGAAGAAAAATAAAAAGTCTGTGTTTCAAATAAAAATTAAATTGATGAACTGCAGAATAAATCTTAAGCCTAGTAAGCTATTCACTTCCTTTCAAGACAGAGTTTCATAAAGCTCCCATAAAGACTTCTTTTCATGAGAATACCTGGTAATACTAAATTATTTCTGTGATGGACAGAATTCTAAGAATGACTGCCAAGGACCCTTGCCCTGTCCATTGAGTGTGGGTGGAATCTATGAATGATGAAACATTATTCCCATGATTATGCTACATTATATAGCAAAAGGGAGATAATCTGGGTGAGTGGGTTCAGTCTAATCACATGAGCACATAAAAAGTAGAAATTTTCTCTGGCTGTTGGCAGAAAGAGAAGTTAAAAAAGTTGGAAGCTCTGTAAGAATTTTACAGGCCCTTGTTGGCTCGAATTTGGAGGGCACCACATGCAAGGATCAGAGATCAGCCACCAACAGCTGATTCCCAGCTGACAGCCATTGAAAAAATGGGGTGTACACATATATATATATACACATATAAACATGGAATTTTCTAAAATAATTCAGCTCCAAATTTGAATCACATAAATAGGAGGCTTCTCCAGAAGTCTAGGAAATCTTATTGGTATTAAATAAATAAATATGCTCTATTATAATATCTAGAAAACACTTCTAGACCTAGGCATTATTTATTAAATTTAATCTTTCCTACTTTCTTTTAAGATTATTTCTTTCCAGACTACAATCAACAGAAGCATAACATATGCCTTTTATTACTTGTATCCAATTAGCATCATCATAGAATAACTTCTTATTTTATTCCCACTAGTCTGACACTTAACTGACCTCTCACTATTTTTAATCAAGTAGTGGTTAATGTCAGAAAACTAGCACTCTAAGAAAAACAACAGGAATACTTTTATATTTGTATTCCATCTTACAAATTCTAAAGAACTTCACCCCAAATCTATTTTGGAATTAGAAGGGTATAATTAAATTAGCAAAACATTTTTTACACATACCATTTCATTTATTATAGAAATAATCTTATGTAATAGGTTGTCAGTACCTCCATTTTGCAGAAGAAAACTGAAACTGAATACACTAAAAAATTATACAAATGAGTTTTATGAGTCAAGTATTATCATATTGGAGAAATGGGATTATAGCATAAAATGTAATCTCTACTCTGAAGTATCTCACAATTTAAAAGCTACCAAGTTTTGGCAAGGTGGTCTAGCCATACTCCTCCCCCTGCGAATCCTCCAACAATTGAAATATCAAAGATTGTCTTCCTCTACATAAGTATTGTTAAAAAACAAAACAAAACAGCATTGTGGTGGTGCTTTTAATATTTTTGGCTACTTATCATATTTTACTATATTTACTAAATATAATAATTTACTAAGTCTCATATCCTACAATCTGTTGCATTGACAAAGGAGATGATAGATGTGATTTTATTATTTAACTGCCATATGCTAATATTTTACGTGGTATACAGTAGTCCCCCTTTATCCATGGGGGATACATTCCAAGCCCCCCAGTGGATGCCTGAAACCTCAGACAGTGCCGAATTCTATAGATACTATGTTTTTTCCTATACTAAGCATTTATCATGCACAGTGGCTGTAACTTTTGCAGTTTGAGATGCGATAGCAAAATTAGCATGTTTTTTTCCTTCTTCACAATTTCACAGGTAGAAGATTCGTTCTTACCGTAGATCTAGCAATCTCAACATACAATTTTTTTTCCTTTCCTTATTAAGTTGAGAACTTTCACCTCTTCACTTACAGGAAGCACTTTACAACTTCTCTTTGGCGTATCCGAACTACCAGCATCACTACTCTTGTGCTTTGAGGCCGTTATTAAGTATAATAAGAGTTACTTGAACAAAAGCACTGCGATACCAGGACAGTTGATCTGATAACCGAGGCGGCTACTAAGTGACTAATGGGTGGGTGGTGTATACAGTGTGGATCCACTGGACAAAGGGATGAGTCACATCCTGGGCGGGATGGAGAGGGATGGTGTGAGATTTCATCACGCTACTCAGAATGACAGGCAATTTAAAACTTATGAATTATTTATTTTTGGAATTTTCCATTTAACATTTCTGGACCTCAGTTGACCACAAGTAACTGAAACTGTGGAAAACCGAACCACAGATAAAGGGAGACTACTGTATATAATTGCAATATGTTATTGCTATATTTTGAAATAAATTTGTTGATATGTGATAAAATATATAATATATGCTTAATTATTACTCAGTCATTGAACTGTAAAACTAATTCCTAAATTTTACACAATTTTTTCATTATTTCAAGGTGAGAAATGGTTGATATCTGTAATGTTCCCCAGACACCACCCACTGGGGTTAATGTTAGAGTGAGAGACATTATATTGTAGAAGACAAAATTTCAGACTCTAAAATTCTATTCTGAGCTCTAAAGCTTAATAAATGTATGATCATATCTGCAAAATGGAAATAACAATACTACAAATACTGAGTTACAATGATTCAAAGAGATGGTCCCATTGCAGTGTTTGGCACATTGTAAGAGTATAATCAATATTGGTTTTTGCTTTGATTATCATTATTGGTGGTGGTGGTTCTTATAAATTCCAACTATGCCTGTCTTGTCAAATATTTTTAGGGCATATTTTTTATTCTTATGTGAAATTTTTAAAAAGCCTCAGAGAAAATATGTGACAAAATACAAGCTAGTTTTATCAGAGTTTAATCACAGAAACCAAACCACTAGTGTATATGTAAACACACTCACACACATTTCTTACAGAGATTTGCCTTTATGCAACAGAGGGAACTGGAAAGCAGTCTATGTAATGCTGTCATCTTCAAGTCTGATGCTGGAGTTTGAAGTCCAATGAGTGGGTCATTGGTAAGAGTATATTTGGATAATAATGTATGTGAGAACAGAGACAGTATGGAGCCTATGAGTTAGAACCTAATATTAGGATAGATTGAAACCTGTGTCAGTTCTAGCTGTCTCTGACCTTGATATATTTGTGTTTGTAAAGCAAAAACAAAAACGAAACAAAACAAAAAGACTGGCACCATTCTTCAGGAGGCAAAAGACACACTGGGTGCAGGAGTCAGAGAAACTGAAGGAAATTCAGGAGAATATGGAGCGTTTGCATGTTTGGCCTCTGCCGCGAGCCAAAATGAGGTGACCCAGCAGATAAGCAACAAGTTGTGAGAGCCACAAAATGGCGGCTGCTTCACTTCTCCCCCCCAGACTCTCACACAAAAATCTTTTCTGTAACTCACCCTCCCGAGAAACATACAGGGAAGAGAATTCAGTGAAATATAGCTCAATCAAATCAAACTGACACATTACAAGGCCACCACACTAGTAAAAAGTTAAGTGATAACAAACTTAAGTAAAAAAGTAGCCATAAAATGATAGACATATGTCATTATGTATTTGTCCAAACCCATAGAATGTACAACACCAAGAGTAAACCTTAAGATAAACTGTGGACTTTGGGTGATTAGGATGTGTCAATGTAGGTTCATCCTTGGTAAAAAATGTACCATTCTGGTGAGTGATGTTGACGATGGGGGAGGCTACGCATGTGTGGGGGAGGAGATATGTGGGAAATTTCTGTACCTTCCACTCAATTTTGTTGTAAATCTAAAACTGCTCTAAAAAAAAGAAAGTCTTAAAACAAAAAGTACTGATAAGACATTCCTTAGAGTCTTAGAAAAAAATAAATTTCCTTTCTAAAAAATTGAAAGTGACATTAGACATACCATGTGGATAGGGCAGTTAAAGATCAATTAATTCCATGTGTCCCCAGGATTACCTCATGTTTGTTTGCTTGTTTTTGTTTTCGTTTTTGTTTTTCAGAGTGAGAGGAAAGGGGGAAAACTCTAAAGAATGTCTAATATTTTCAGAGTATTATTTGAATCCTTTACATTTCAGATTTTTTAAAGTTATTATTAAAATGATTCTATTACCATCAAATTCATGCATAGGCAGCAGTTTGACAAAGTTCTTTAAGAATACCAACTAAACATTTTATTGGATGTATAAAATCGTAATAATGGATATATTAAAATTTAATTTAAATCAGATAAATTGAGCCAACAATTATGCCTTATTTTTCAATTCAGATTTGTTTTTTTATCCCCAATATTATTCTTTTATTATCATGAAGCCTAAAGTATATATCACATATGGAACACTATTAGTGTTTTATATTGGAGATAAACTATTCTCAAGACTAAGCAATTTAAAAAAATCTCTTCTCCCTTTCCTTCTAATTTCTAATAGAGTCCAATTTAGTCTTATTCAACAGATTTTTGGAAAGCATTAAGCAGACACATTCTTAAGAATATTCAGCCTAAACCATGCTTTTTTACTGCAATAATTACAACTGAGTATATCAATAGAATGGTTAGCTTGAGGCTTGAGCAAATAAACCAACTCATATTCTGCTCTCCTAGTAATAACACTGTTATTTGGTTCTTTTTCTTGCAGTAGCTTCACTAATAACAAACAATATTATCTATCTCTTATTGTGTTTTATCTTCAAGACTAAACTTGCCATTAGAAAACATATCGTTATTTTAAAAAATTATGATTGCCGGAAATAGCCAAAGTTTCAAGTAGAAAGGACAAACAGAGATTCTGCTTCATTCTTCCCTAGAGGGATTAAAACCTACTTTTATTGAATGTGAAATCACCCTGCATTAAAGACTGAACTGAAATTGACCACTGGTAGAGTCAATGGAAGCTTTGCATTCACCTACCTGGAAATTTAATTAATATAGGGATGGGACACAGCAAAATGATGAAGCAAAAGTCTTAAAAGTAGAGATTAAATCACTAACTTGCTACTTGAAAATCTGAGAATTAATTGCTTTAGGATGACCTGTGGGACAACAGTTTGGGCGCTGGAGAAGAACACCTTAAACCATTAGGATGAATTATTCTATTCTTATAAATTGACGAAATAGTCAAACTTTATTGCTTCTTTTTTTCACTTCAAGCTCCAATCGTAATTAAAGCTAACCAGTATAAAAGGAGCAATCACAGCAGTCAATGTTCTTGAATTTTACAAGATATGGTCAGTGTTTCTTAGTGGCACTGGATTTTACTTCTGTTAATTAAAATTTATTGGTATGATTCTGAAACTAAGAAATTTTCTTTACTGCACACTTTTAGCTTATGAGGATATTGCTTTAAATATATGATTTAGTCCAGTGCAATCTAATATTCTAAAATAAAATAGGTTTAATAGTGGAAACTATAGAATTCCATCTATCACAACTGATACAAAAACTTACTCTGTGGACAATAAGGATTTCCATAGAATTTTCTTCATGAGGAGTAAGGATGATTTTTACGTTTTTACCATTAAGATGCTTTTTTGATTCCTGATATCCCTAATAATATCTGAGTTTATTTAAATATTAGAATTATGCTTACAAGAAAAAGCAGCAACTTTTGGTGAATTCAGAATGGTTTTTATATTGTTAAATTCAAAGAAGTCATATGAGACATCTGATGCTTGTTTCTTGGTTATAGACCTGGTTAAGAACAAGGAAAGAGGAAGATGCCATCTTGGTTTGGGGGCAATAAAGAGTAAACTAGATAATTCTCAGTACTTTAGTTAAGCAGTAATTTACTGTTTAATTACAATAAACTAGATAATTCTCAAAGTAGAATTTTGAAGACAAAAAGCAGGTTGCAAAAGAATAAATACACGATGATATCTTTTATATGAAGTTTAAACTCATGCAAGAGACCATATATTGTTTAACTATGAAAACAATTCTAGTGAATTGGAATTGTAAAAACAAATGAGGATAGAAGGTGTGAAATGAGCTTGGGGAGAAGTATTTGGAGGGTCAACATTATTTGGTGGTATATCAGTTTTTATTATATTATACATAATATCTTTTTCAGATTTACAAATTTTTCATGGTAAGCTTTTTGCTCTTTCCTTTTTTTTCTGTAGACATCTGCAAGAGTTTGCCAACTGTACAGTTAGGAATGCACAATACCACTCTAAGTTCTGACATTAACTTCAAGTTCAGGGGTTCCCAAAACCACCCTCAGGTTCGATATTTTACTAGCAGTACTCACAGAGCTCATTAAAAGCTGCTGTCTTAAAATTGGCCAAGGGTAGAAGCACATAAGGCAGAGTCTAGGAAAAGTACAAATATGGAGCTTCTGTTGTCCTCACCCGTGAAGTCACGGACAGCATTACTTTCAGGGCATCAGTGTGTGACAGTATGCTGGAGTCTTGCCAACCAGGGAAGCTCACCTGAGGCTTGGTATCCAGAGACCTTATTAGGGTTCCATCATCGGGCATAAGTGATGGTCCATCTGACAGATCTCAGTTTCATATCCTCACTAGCTTGTGATCTAACTGATACCACGTAACCAAATGACCCCACCCTAAATCACACTGTCACTATCTCACTGGCCCAAGGCCCCCAGGCAAACAAAAGTACTCCCATCAAGCACAACATTCCAAGGGTTTAGAGATTCCCTCCCAGATGTACAAGGCAAAGGCTAGACCTCTCTTTGGTCAAGGTTAAATTACTTACTATAATAATTTAACACCTCACACACAAAAATGAATAAACAAATTCTCTGGGACATGGATTACGGGAGAGCTTAACTGTCTGCAATATTTTAATGTTTATAATTAACATATATTCTTTCTTAATAGAGAAAAAAGATTCTTTAAAAAAAAGAATCTCACATAATTCTGACATCTGTCATCAGTAGATCTCTTTATCTGCAAGAAACACTTCCAGAATTAACTCTTTTAACAGCCGTTTAGTGATTTAGGTATCGGCTTTCTACAAATAAATATATCTATTTGAGAGAAAAAAAATAAAATATGGATTTAAGAGGCTGTGCATAACCATCACTTTTTTAGTTTTTTTGTCAATAATATTATTGCTCCAAGATTTTTAATCAGGTGCTTCTAAAGGGCAGGAGCTGTGTCTTCTGATCTTTTTCTCCTCTTTTTCTGATTTCTCTCCCCCTCCCTTTCTCTCTCTCTCTCTCTCTGTCTCTAATTCACATACATTAGTCTTCGTGGTATGGAAAGTTAAATTTCAAGGGCTAATCTGTTGCTCCACTCTAAGTAAATTCAATTCTTAATTAGAAGATGTATTCATTGGCCTTTTGTCCCAAAGAAGACAATAAAAAAAAGAGAGTTGGAAAAGTAAAAATCATGTATAATGATTGATAGACTGGAAACATTTAGCCTGGAACTTGAGAAATCACATAAACTAGTATTTTCTTGGAATACATAAGTTCACAAAAGCTAAATATTTGGGGCCCAAGGAGAAACTGAAAATATATTCTACATTTGTTTTTTTTGTTGTTTTAAGTGAATCCAGTCAAACATATTAGCATAATGAAAAAAATTGTTTATTGTTATCCTCAATTTGACATTATCAACTAAAGCTTATTGGGTATCTCTGCGGGTGAATAAAAGAAGAATAATCGTGTCTTCTCTTTTCTACATGCTAGAACAATTAAAAAAAATAGGTTTCAGTTGCAGCCTGAAAGATTTACCCTCAGTAAATATGTTAAATATTGAACTGAGACGTTAGAATTTCTTTTTCTTGAGTGCTTAGAAATCCATGATAAGTTTAAATGGCTTGAAAGATTTGTAAGTCTCTGTGGATGAAAGAAAGACTAAAGACCTCTCAAGGTATCTTCTATAATCTCCTACCTTTGGAGATCTATGATGTATTAGGAACTGAAGAAGAGAAGAAGATTGATAGAGAACAAGAATACTGATTTACGCTCGTAGACTTCAATGGGCAACTTAACACTGGGCTGATAAATTCTTGTCAGTATTTGTAATTCATCAGGGATTTATTAAGAAAAGAGCCTTCGTGTGTTTTTTCAGGACTCCTGGTACAATACAAATCTCTTGGATTTTGGAGCCCAAAGTAAAAAAGACACTAAATACATTGACTTCGAATCTAGATCTTCTTCCCAAAGGAAGAAAAACATTGGTGCAGAAACTATTTTCTCCTAAGAGCTCTTCAGTAAATATCTGTCAAATAGAATAAAAGAAGAGAATTTAGAACGGAATAGAACCGTTACTTATGAAGTCATTCAAATAGTAGTATATTTATGAACAAGTAGAATTGTCCCTTCTTGGCTTTTTAATATTTCTTGCAGTTTCTACAAAGTATAGAATATTATAATACACATTTAAGAGGTACTGCTGAGTATTTTTTAAATAACATCCATTAAATCAATTAAAGTGTACCTAAAGAAAAATACAAAAACAATAGAAGTCTAGTAAACACACCTCCAGATATTTTATTAAAATCTGAAAATAATGTCAAAAAGTAAAACTGCAAGGTGATAGATTTAGTCCTTGGATGTTTAACATAGTTCCAACTGACTAGAATCAGCTACTATTTTATTCTTGAATTCAGCTACTCTATTTGTTAAAGTTCATCTCTTATCAGGAATAGATCAAGTAGAGTAAAAGGATAATAAATTTTAAGATCATAAATAAAAGATTTTAATTAATATAATTAATTTTGAAGAAAATTTAAAGTAGGGATGTATTATGTAATTTGTTAAGTATTTCAGTACCATTATTTTATAATAAAAGTTAACTAATTTCAAATTAAACAACTATATATTGTACCTATTCCTGGCAATTTAATCTAGCACATTTTAAGAATTTGGGGCCTTCTAACTTAATATATTTAATCTTTCATTCACTCAATATAATAAGAATTAGTTCTAGTGATTATAACGGAAAAAGAGTCAATGAGTCCTTTATCATGAAGCATTTTCAATTCAAGGTTTGATCCCTTGAATGACCCCAGCATCCTTAATGAGGAGAACACTCAATGCTGCCAACAGTATTTACTATTTGTTCCTGCCAAAACCTGTAGGCCCCTGTCCTGCCTTTTCTTAGAGCATTTACTTCAGACAACTTGCAATTGTAAATCCTTTTTCTGCCCCTTTGAGATGTAAATCTTCTACAACCCAGAAATGTCTTTCTCAAGGACCTGGGAGCCATCCCTTTGATATGGAATCATCCAGAATGTCCCTCAGTACTTTTCCTTTAGCATCCTGCAGCACTTTAAAAGCTTCCCATTTTTTTTTTTTTTTTTTTTTTAGCGGAATTGAGCTCAGTTTATACTGGAGTCTCTCTCTCCTACTGCAGCAGTCCAAATAAAATGTGTCTAGCTGTCTTTGACAAATGCCCAGCTCTATTTCTCTTTGACGGTTTCTTGGTGTTGTGACTCAGATCAGAATAGGAACCACCATCAGACTCTGGGACACAACAACCGGACCTCTCAGCACTCGCCAAAGCCTTTGTCTGCTTGCTCATTTGTGTATCTGGTGCTGAGTTTTACTCCTGATCTAGTGTCCCAGACAGACGTCTGTTGAAGCAACATGAGGACAGATTTTGATTCTTAAGTTTCTATGCATACCCTAGAAGCTGGGTTAGAGGCCAGGCTTCTTGGCTTCCAAAATATCATTAGTTAAGAACATGAAAACTTCTTAGTCAACTAAAACTCCCCCTTCTTAAATTATTGCATACTAGGTGCCTCACCACTACTGCCCTAATTCTATCCACTTTCTTGCTAGCAAAACTTTAGTAAAGACCCTCTTGAGGTACAATAGCCTTTCTGGGGTTTCTGAGATATCTCCATATTAGTGACTTAAAAGGAGTCCTAGAGAAAAAGAGAGCAAAAGTCTTGGATGTACAGTGGTCTGCTTACTTCACCTGCTATGAAGAAGCCAAAAAATGGCTAAATAATTCAAACTGTCAAGGCTCTTAAACAATGTCTTCAGAAAAAATGTCTGACCCAGTAAGTGCCCTATAGCCCCCACAGTACCCCCATATTCCCCTCCTAGTTTTCCCCTGCATCCTTCTCTCCCAGAATGCCCTCTACCAGCAGCACCTCCAGCCCCTAAGCTCCCTGTGAGCATAAAGTTCATCAGGACCCCCATTTTCTGTAGATGAAGCCCCAGGTGCAGCTGATAACTGCTCCCAGGCAAGACCAAAGGTTAGAAAAACCTGAAAAATTTATTCTACAGCAAGCTCCAGAATTGTGGGCTCCCACTGATTGCAATACTTGCTAAAATCATAAGGAAAAGGGGCTCTCAAAAGGAGGGGAAAAACCTGAAGTCCTCACCACTTCACAAGAAAATTATTGATCCCCCTCCAAGGACAAAAATGTCCAATGCTCTCAACTGCCACTAGACTCCCAAGGAGAAATAGCTCTAAAAGTTGAAGGGTACTCCACCACATTTCTCATCAATACCGGGGCATTACATTCCACCTTTCCCACCACCTCATTTCCTGCCTCCCTTCTTTGGAGTCACAAAACTTTACCAGTGAGGGATTTTGATAATTTACCTCATGATCTGCCTCTTTCTCAGCCTCTTAACATTCCTATGTGATCTGTTAAAGCACAGCACAACTTCTTTCTCAGTGACACTATTACAGTAAATCTGTTAAGAAGGGATCTTATCATGAATTGGGGTATCAAAATCTATTATGCTCCCCCAAAGGGACCTTCTACAGGCCCCCAACTCCTCCCTTTCATGCCTAAGTCCCTTAATGGCTTTGTCTTACTTCCACCAAGTTCCTCTGCCCCATTCAACCTAGCACTTGCTTAACTAAGGACTTAAATCAACAGACAAAATTCTTTCCTCTTTGTGGCCAAAAAATCTCCAATATGTACATATCTCTAACATGCCCCCATTCTAACTTGCATGTTTTCTAAATGGTTAGAGGTTTTCTCCTGCTGAAACACCTCAGCAACATCAGTAGCCAAAGTTTTCCTAGAACAAATTTTCCCCACTTTGGGTATCCCCTCTACCATCTCTACTGACAGAGGATTACATTTCATTGGCAAAATTATATAGGAAATTGAAAAGGCAACATGCACTAGTCAAAAACTTGACTGCCCTTACCATCCTTCATCATCAGGCACCATAGAAAGAACCAAAGACATCCTCAAGACCAAACTGGCTGAACTGTTTGAAGAACTGAATTTAATATGGTCACAAGTGTTACTTGTTGCCCTTATGACTCTAAGATCTTCACTCCTACCTTCTCATAGGCTATCCCTCCTTTGAAATCATTGCAGGAAGACCCTGGAGAATGCTCTACTCATTCTGGCTAATAGAAGATTCCAATTTAACTAACTCTAACTGATATCATCAGGGATTAATTAAGTGCACACAGCCCTAAAATCAACAAGAAGTCAAGGCTGCCTTTCTCCTCAAGCTCCCTCAGGAGCCCTTAAATTATTTACAAGCAGGACATCTGGTATTTTGGAAGTGCCACCATTGGAAAATTAACCTTGAACCCACATGGAAAGAACCTTACACTGTTTCACTCATCGCTAACACTGCTATCGAATTATAGGGCATTCAACTTTGGATCCACTTTTCACAGCTAAACAAATACAAGAACTCCTGAGACTGGAAGAGCGCTCCATTTGGAGTCTCAAAGTGAGGCTCTACCAAGAGCCTCCAGAAGTCAACTACAGCCAGAGGCAAAAAGCCATCCAAAGAACTACAGAATAAGTAGATGACGTCACAAAGTAGGTAGCCTTTACCTAAGATCATGGAACAAGATCCCCTGGAGTCCCCTTCTTCGTCCCCTGTCTTTTCATCCTTACCATCTAACTAAGCATTCTCCTACTATTCCTGCACCCAGCACAACACCTTGTCTCCATTTCCAATGATTCTTCGTCCCTGCCCTAACTATATCCCAGTCGTCCACCGTGATCCCCATCTCTCTCCTCCTTATCTCACTCTGTCACATGTTTTCCTATTGGGACCATAATGCCTCGTTCTCTTAGCCCACCAAGTAGCCCATGAGACAAACCAAAGGAATTGCTGGCTTTGCTCCCACCTCTCCCTCAGCCCTAGAACTGGTATCCTCTTAATAATTGACCCACTTTTAGATGTGGCTCTGGCAGGAAACATTGTATGCATCCAACTAGGTAGGTCTCTCTTTTGGAACGATACAAAACTATGCCTTAAAGGCCCTCAAGACTGGGATGAAAATGTGGGCTCTTTAATCCAAAGAATGTGGTGTTTTACTAGAAATCAGTCTAATGAATATAGTCACCCTGTGGGACACAGTAAATGCTCCATGTCCCTATGGCAAGGAGTATTCTATTTTCACAAAACTGGAACTTTTTGTAAGGACCAAACTCCCTTTAGGGCCGCCATTCTCCTTCAATGCTCCCTTGATGTCAATATCATTTATTCGATACAGGATACAAGCAAAAGAAGTTGCTAGTTAAATGGGACCAAAATACCCAGTTGGTCAGAAGGTGATGGTATGACCCTCCCTTTGGAGCCTACTCCTAATTAGCCCTTCAAGATTGTGTTACAACCGCTAGAGGAAGTAACCAACCCTATTATGCTCTTAAGGGATATTATTTTATATGCAGTCATAAAGCACACAAAGTACATTCAGCCCACCAGACTGGGCCCTGTTACATGGCTTATGCTGTCCCTCAAATAGCTATCTAAGACAAACTTCCCAAAGGGAGAATTAGAAACATGAGGGATTGCAGAAGCTCTGGTGCTGAAACTCCCTCCATTGCTAGATTAGAGTGGCCTTAAATAGGTCCTAGAGAAAGCCACTGACTAAGGCCAAACTTACAGAGCACTCTATTCTTGATATGTTTCCCTTTGCCATTGTTTCAGCCCTCTCCTGCCCTGGAAAACATATTATAAGATTACAAATGGTGTTAGAAAAGTTAGCCCTAGAATTGGAAGAGACCCTCTCTAACTTGGGACAAACTGTTTTTTCACTAACCCATGAAATATTTGAACTTCACAAAATGACTCTATGAAACAAGCTTGCCTTGGTCTACTTACCAGTGTTGATGCACTAGTGGGCTCCCAATGCTGCATATCTGTAAATGACAGTCATAAAGAAATTTATCAAGAAATAGCTGCAGCAGAGGCGCATGCCTGAGAATCAGCCAACGTAACTTACACTCCTCCAGCAAATGACAAGTTTGACCACCTTTTAAAATGGTTTCTTTGACTTACTGGACTCCATAAGGTACTTGGCTTCTTTGTATTAGTCCTAATAATGATGCTTTTTTCACTTAAGTGCATCACCGCCCATATAGAACAGTTGTGGTGCTAATGATATTACTAGGCTTCCTCGGTTGCCTCATCTGACACTTGACCCCTCCTGAATTGCACAGTGGTTGGAAGAAATGGCTGAACCCTTCTCAAAAGACCTCAACATGACAATTAGTAATTGTTCTATGAACATGAGATCTACTTTTTCTCTTGAAGAAAAAGAGGGACTGAGAGCTGCAAGCTCTTGACACAAATGACTCCATCCAACACCCCTCCCCCACACACACACACTGAGACTAGGCCAAACTGTTACCAAATTGACCTCACTCTGGTGGGAGTCCAACCCGCATTCAGAGGAACTCTGAGGAGGGACCCACCAGTGGGCCTCATATCCGCAATTTGTCCCCTCCCCGGAGGATTCTTTTCTGTTCCAAGTCACGGATTTGAAACAAAACCGAAGCTGAGTGGTCAACAGCACAAGGTTTTATTCAGTGGCCAAAGAATGGAGAAGTGGGAACCAGGTTCACAAATCAACCTGTCAGCTTATGGGGTTCATAAGCAGCTGTTATAAGGAGTCCAGATAATGAAGGGGAGGAAAATTCATAGTTTTCAGAGAAATGGGAAGGCTTTTCTGGGGATCAAGGATGCCACCTCTTGTTTTTCCTTATTTGGTCATATCCTGCCATTGCCGTGGCAACTGTAAACTGTCATGGTGCTGGTGGGTGTGTTATGTAGCATGGTAATGCATTACAATGAGCATATAACGAGCTGCGGGGTCTATGTCAGGTCAAGTCAGACTGTCGTGTTGCCTTCAACTGGTGTTAACTGGTTTCGACTATATGTCTCAGCCACCTCCTCCTTCTTCTTCTTGTGGTTTCCTGTCAGCTAAAGAGAAGCTATCAGGCTTGTTCTGAGCAGGGCTGCGGTTACTGGCTTATGGGGTCGGTGGGCCAGGTAACAAAACTTCAGCAGAACTATTATCAGCTCAAGGCCTTGTCCTGGGGATGACCCCAGCTACCTTGAAATGCTGCCTGAGAAAGTACAACACTTCCAAAAGAATTTACTGTTTGTTCCAGCCAAAACCTGACTATAGATCTCTGATCTCCCGTTTCATAGAGCATTTACTTTAGAAAACTTGCAATCCTTTTTCTGCCACATTGAGATATAAATCTGCAATCCAGAAATGCCTTTCTCAAGGACCTGGGAGCCATCCCTTTGAAATGTAATCATCAAGAAAGACAGAGCCCCGGATGGACATTGAGGGTATTAAGCAAAGTGAAATAAGTCAGAGGGAGATGGTCAAATACCGTATGATTTCCTTCATTAAGTGGTAGATAATAACAACAATAAACAAACACATAGAGACAGAGATCGGATTGGTGGTTACCAGAGGGGAAGTGGGGAGGGAGGAGGGTGAAAGGGATAATTCAGCACGAGAGTGGTGATGTGTTGTAATTAGTATTTGGGTGGTGAACATGATGTAATCTATGCAGAAATAGAAGTATAATGATGTACACCTGAAATTTATACAATGTTCTAAACCAATGGTACTGCAATAAACAAAAATTAAAAAAAAAAAAAGAAAGAAAGACAGAGCCCCTATTTGCTGTCTCTGTGGGAGAGGAGAAGCCTAATTTCAATAAGAGTCAATTAGCAAACACAGATGGCCTACTCTCATTGACCAACCTCTCCCTTCCCCCCTCCACTCTTCCCTTCTGCCTAAAGTCCTTTTCCTTTAGCACACACCAGCATTTAAAAAGCCTCTCACCGTTTGTTTCAGTGGAGTTGAGCTCAGTCTTAGCTTATACTGGAGCCTTTCCGTCCTACTGCAGTAGTCAGAATAAAATCTGCCTTGTCATCTTAAATAAATGTCTGGCTCTGTTTCTCTTTGATACATTTCAGTGACGTAAACAGAAATTAACCAAATAAACAGACACATAATGCAATGACTACAAGTGGCAAGTAATGTTAATCGTGAAAATAACAAGGTGCTATGGTGGAGAGGAAAAGTAATACTTTCTTGCTTTGGGTTGACTGAAGAGGTGATGCATGAGTTGGAACATTAAGAATGAGAAAAATCATATAAAGAGATGGAAGAATATTTCTCCAGGCATAGAGACATAAATGGAAAAATACAAGGGTTAAAAAAGAGGATTGGTGTGGTAGGAATGACAGATGACTATTTGCTTTGAGTATAGACAGCAAAGAGATAGAACAAAGCTGACCATCTTAAGTGCAAAACACATCATGCAATACCTTCTTATCACTGAAAGGGTTTGTATTTTATTACAAATGCTTTGGAAATCATTGAAGGAAAGAAATGGATAGATAACAAATCATTTTATTTTCAAATTTTCACAGTAGGGTTTGTGTACAAAATAGATGGGAGGAGAGAAAATACATAAATAAGAAGAGCTGGTAGGTTAATGGGGTTATCTAGGTGAGTAGAAAGGTGGTAATTAAGAATGGCTAGTTTTGAGATATGTTTTTTGGCCAAGAACTGTTGATTGGATCTTGGGGATAAGAACAAAGTCAACATTTAAGATGTCTCTAAAGTTTCTGACTTTAATAACTGGGAAAATGATTACTACAGTTCTTGAGACTTAGAGAAAGATAAGACTTTAAAGGACAAAAAAAAATAAAGATTTCGATTTTGCATGGGCTAAGTTTAGAAGTCTATGAGCTATCCAAGTGGAAATATCAAAAGCTCAGTGAAAATATCTTGGCTGTAGCTATATGTGAAAGTGTATAGATGGTATTTAAGTGAATGAGATCACTCTCAAGTGACGACAGAGGAAAAAAATAGAGAAGAACATACCTATGATCTGAGAATCTGCATCATTTATAGAAAAACGATGCCAGGAAAGTCTAAGAATGATGGTCAGTGAGGCAAGAGGGATACCTGAAGAGGAAACTACCACAAAGGCCAGGAGCAGATTTCTAATAGCGAGGGTATGGTCAACTCTGTCGAAGACTACCAACTAGTCAAACATAATCAAAATTTTAAAAACATACATTGGATTTGGTTAAAGTAGAAATAATCAATGTCCTTGACAAAAGCGGTTTCACTGGAGTTGTGGAATCTCCAGAGATTGCAATGATTTGGAGAATAATTGAGGAGTGGGTTGTAGCAATATGTCAGTCCACTACTACCACCTGAAAACCTCCCACTACAAATATCTAGGAATACTAGATAATTGCTACTTTTAAAGTCACATATTGCTATTGCAGCAAGAAAAAAATATATCAGAAAAGAGAAAATGGAACTGAATACTGGAGAGGAGAGTCCATGAGCTAGTGTTTTAATGGGTCACAAAGTGGAGGAGAGGGGAAAGGTACCATCTTAGTAACTAGAGGGTTGTCTTTTAACGTTATATTGAAACAAACTTGCCACTTCTCTGCATGCTTATGGAGCACTTCCTTATCTCCCCTAATTCCTTTTTTCTTCTTATGTTTAACACCCAGGA
This sequence comes from Ceratotherium simum simum, assembly GCF_057802395.1. NCBI lineage: Eukaryota > Metazoa > Chordata > Mammalia > Perissodactyla > Rhinocerotidae > Ceratotherium > Ceratotherium simum. Next base: position 10,364,410 of record NC_141935.1, on the reverse strand, counting down.
AGAACTTGGGTGAATTCTGAATATTTTTCAGAGCTCTCAGTTATTACCCTATTTCATACATTTATTATTTATGGCGTGGAAAATGGTGATCACTTCCTAATTAACCCCTCATATTTTACTCCCTCTACCAGAGGCTCATCATCACGCACTTTCTAAAACCAAATCTGGCAAGGTCCCACTTCTGCTTAAAACATCCCATGGAACACCATGAAATTCAGGTTAAAATAATAACTTCCTCATGAGGCGGCTCTCGCTCTACTCTGCCAGGTTCAACTCCCTTAATTTCACCATAGCATCCTATCTAGTCATAGCAAACCATTTGCCAATATCAGAAATCATTATATTTCGCTGCTCTGTAAGATCTCTTTATAATGTTTTCCTTCAACTAGTCCATATGATAATCAATCTCATCTCTTCAAAATTCACGATTAAACTCAAATTTCTTCCTTTTAAAATATTTTCTGCCTCTGCTTTCTCCTTCTTGCAGGGAGAAGATCCTTCTCTATTCTTCTGTAGTGTCTTGAGGCCCTTTCTTATAGTAACACTTATCACACTTTGTAATGTTAAATTACCCAAGTAGATTGCTATCTCCTTCAAGGTGGGCCATGTTCTTTTGGGCACACGCTCAAAAAATGTTAAACGAATAATTAAAAATCACTTGAAGAATCTGTTATTTTTTAAAACTGTTTTCTAGATTTTTGATTTTTAAAAATGTTCAACATTCATTCATTCATTACTTTTATATGTCAACCTGGTGTCTCAGTTGAAATCTCTGTTCTATCTTATTCATTTATTTTTGAGTCTATGTTTGTTTCCATTCTTAAAAGTATTTCTTCTTTCTTATAACATTTTAATTCACTTCTTGTAAATTATATCGTTTTGGAAACCTTAGGTTGAAGTTAGAAAATCCACATTAAACAGCTTTAAATAATGAAGAAAGTCACTGATAACAAAATTGGAATTCTGACAAAGAGACATGCACTAGTGTTGCTGGATCTAGTTATTCAAGATGGTAAAAATTACCCTGTCTTTTTGGAGGGGTCCTATTGATATGAATGGGTCGCGTACCAAATCCTGTTGCCAGGGGCATACAGTGCCACGATTGGCTTAGGCAAGGTTTCTGAACTAAGTGCTTAGGAAGCAGATTGGCTTAGAATCGTGAGGGGCCAACTCTGGACCTGGACCCTGATCACTGGTGGTCCTAAGTCCCTTATTCTAAGCCAATGGGAGAGGTTGGGGGTGTTACTGAGGAGGTAACACAATTTCTACTACACATATGACTCTTCAATTGTAACTGAACACTTAAATATGTATGTGCATGTGTAGTTGGGTTTTTTAACTTATACTTAAAATTCATCAAAAGCTAATGTGTGCCTAGATTGTTTTCAAAAATGCCGTTTTTAAATACAATTCATGCTTGTTATTTCTTTTTGAGGTTACTCTCAAGTGAAAATGCTTATTAAACATAGAAACAGAATTGAATTGTACATGTTTTTTATCACATCGATGATTATTTTAAATTCATTTTAGTATCATGTAAAACACACCTTTTAAAATACAAAACATACAACTTTAACAAATATATTCTCCAGTTTGGTATAAATGATTAACACAGTAACGAACCAATTTTGAGAAGAAAGTAGCTACAAAGCAAAGACGTGTTTGTGCTTGCTTTGGAATGACTCTAATTCTACAAAACTTTGATTATTTATTGCATAAAAGGGAATATCAGTAAAACATAGGTTTAATATTTTTCTTTTGTTTCTGAATTTTTTCTCTCTCAAACAATGATAAGATTCTTTCTCATATTCAATCTGAAGATGAAATATTTTTAAGGATTCAAAATCAGGCAGTATAAGATAAGAATGAGATCAATAAAATACATTAAATTGGAAATGTTTTCATATGAGATATTTGGTAATTTGTCTCTGCCAGGTAAGCTTGTTTGTTATGTTAGTATCAAAGGTAAGTTATTATAAAATAGCTATTTTGCAGAAATAAACATTTCCAATAAACTCCAAAGCACCAAAAAAATCAATCTATGCTACACAAAATATTATCATATTTCATAGGGATTTATAATTTACAAAGCACATTCACAAATAGTGTCTCATTTATTTCCTATAAGAGCCCAGTTAAAGAGGTATTATTATTCATATTTATGGATGAGAAAACTGAGAACCAGAGGGATTAAATTATGTCTGTGAGATAACAATAATAGAAAGCAGAGCTGGAACTTGAATTTAGACAGTTAATTCTCCATCTACAGCTTCCTCTACCATCACATCTCATTATGCCTCCAAGTTAGAGATTTGAAGAGGATTTATTATTCTATCACGTACAACGTCATTAGACAAATTTTGGGCAACACTAATACAAATATGATGCTGGCTTCTTTAATGGTGATGCAGGGAAGGACTAGAGAATAAAGTGTACACAAAATATCGAGGTATGAAGAAAACAGAATGAAGATTATTGCAGATAGATCTAGGGGGTGCAGAGCAATTAAGCCAATAATTCCCACCTGCTTAATCATAAATTCTGCCACTAGGGAGCCCATGCTAGTTCAGCAGAGAACAAAACAGTGATTCCACTTCTGTACAGCTTCTCTGTAGCTTGGCTTTCCACTAGCTGTGAGTTTTATGAAGGATAGGGATTTGGTGAGACTTTTACCAAGACAATGTGAAACTACTATGATTTCAGACCGGAAATGGTTAAAAGGGAACGTTCCCTAAGCACCTGTGACCAGAGTAGAATGTTCATTGTTTCTGCCCCATGAGGAATTCTTTGTTATCTGGATCTTCTTAATGAGAAGTGAGCCTTTCTACCAGAAGGAGTAAAAGATAAATGCCATAGATGTGGCAGTAAGTAGAAATATGATCCTGGCAGAATATAAACATATCGGAGCAGTGAAGAGAGGTTTAAATATGAAATTACAGATAGAAATTTTTTGAGGAAAAAAATTAAGTAAAAGCAGGCATTTTGCTTCTCCCAGTTGTGAATAATTGACCATAAGATTCCTAGGTCAAAAATCAAGAGGCAGCTTAGCAAGTGTCCACTAGATTAACATAAGAGAACACATCCGGGTATGAGGGTTATGACTTGAGCAAATGTAACAGTCAGAATTTCTCATCCAAATCCAATTCCCAGGTCAGTTCACATACCCTAAACCCCTTTAATGAAATAGAGGCTGGGTACTCCTTAAGAAGAAATGTAGTTATCTTACAAGTAGCCTCTGTGAATCTTCCTCCTAGCCCTCTCTAAAGAGATCTCAACTCTTTAATATAACAAACTATCAGAGTGAAACACTAAATAATTTGTAGACTGTTAAGCACTGGTTCTGCCTAACATTAATTGCTAGAACTCTACAATATCACTGGAGCTTACCGGTCAGAGTTATGACTTACAGATGTCCCATTATATAGCATTTTGATGAAAATCTACTTCATGTTAAACTCAGGAGGAATCTGAATTTATCAAGTTCTTTATCTACTCCCTGAGTTCTCAATTATGTAGTAGAAACAAATTTGTTTAGCTTCTTTTATGATCTTCACAATGGCTTCCTAACTTGCAAGGTCAGTTTTAGACCCGAAGGGAGGACCAGTTGATACTTACGACCTTCTCCCTACCCAAATAGCAAATCAGATAGCAAATTATCATGTTCCTGGAAGATTGCATTGACTGGTGCCACTATCACACAAATCAAAGATGCAGAAGTGGCCATCTTGACTTAGTTTAACTTTCTTGATTGGATTCATGCAAGACAGACAGTTTTGGGGGGAAGGGAGAGGAATTTATTGTGAGTTTGATGAGTTAGTGTCTCTAATTACATACATTGTTCCATATATGGTCTTCTTACTGGAGCAATTTAATATAGGAATTTTTACATTCTATGTAGCATAGTGATCTGGAGAATTATTTTCCTATTCCTGTATATAGATGTTTGCTTTTACCTAACAAGAAGAGCAGTATACTTTCAGGGTCATAATTCGCAGACACATTAAATCTGCAGCACTGGGTCATATTCAGACTGAAGTGCCTATGGAAATTTTTTTTGATCTGTTACATTGATGATTTCATGCTGGTATATCCTAAAGTTTAAGAAGTGCAAGTATCCTAGATTGCTTGATAACATACATATGTAAGTAGAATATAATTAAATTATCAGAAAATAAAAGGGTCATTCAGTTAATTTACCAGTTGTAGTGATCTGAAGAATGCTGGGATATTTCCTCTAAGCCAAAAAGCAAATTATTGTCTCTTACACCTCTACCAACAAAATAAATTATAATTGATGGATCTCTAGACTTTGGAGAAAATAAAAATATTTGGGTTTGTGCTTCAACTCACTGACCAGGTGAACTCACAAGTTCCCTGCTTCCAGTGGAGCCCAAAGCAAGGAAAATCACTTGTTAGTCCAGGCTAAAGTATTCACAAAACCCTCATTTGGCTCCTATGACCCACCTGATGCTTGGCTTAAAGTGTGTATGGTGGTTATTAATTCTACACAGATTCTATAGATAGCCACTATAATCCACAGAGTTTTGTAACAGAGCTATGTCTTCTGGAGCAAGTTACCACTCTCCCTTTGAGAAGTAGCTCTTGATCTCTATGGAGCATAAGCCTGATAATGAGATATCAGGAAACCAGGAAAGCTGAACTCCCTTTCATGAGCAAAAGTAATCTACTTGATCTAATCAAATAAATTGAGCATGCCTAGCCACTATCCATTATAAAGTAGAGTATTATAATCAGTTTTTTGGCTGGGGGAGGTCCTGAGGGCACAAATAAGTTGCAGGAGCATGTGGCTCTCATTCTCCGCATGCCTACTTGTATCTTACAGACGTTCCTTCCTCAATCTATATCTGTGGCCTTAAGGTAAGTCTCCCGTGTTGAGACGACTGAAGAGGGGAAAAAATGTACCTGGTTTACAAATGATATGGACTGGTATACCAAATAAGGTTGCGTACATTGTGCCCCTGTAAATTCAGAATGTGCTATTCTTATTGTAGTCCTAAGAAATGACACCTCTTTTAATTAGGCAGAGCATAACCTGTAGTGTGTTTTTCCTAACGGCTCAGACTCATCATGATATGTTGAACCAGCTGGTAATGGCGTGCTCAATTATCAGATCAAGGGAGATTCTGAAGGACTGCACAGAAGGGAAATAGGGAAGTCCTGCTTTGGGTTAGAATTTGAGCCATGTTAAGTTATTGTTCACTTTTCCAGGAAGGAAAGATAGCATAGGCAAGAATTATCACCAATGACTGTGCATTGAATCAATGGTGTGGCCAGATATTCAGAAACTTGGAAGAGATAAATTTGGAAAATTAGTGACAAGAAAATCTGGTAAGATGTAATATAACTGGACAGACTACAGCATGCACCCAGAAGGAGGTGGGGCTATTTGTGTAACACGTGAAATCTGAGCCTACTTTTGCAGAAGCAAAATTAGACAAAATAATGTTTCCTGGATGTCATGCGGCCACCTTCTCCTATTAGCCCACCTTGCCAAATGGGCTCATCAAAAAAAAAGAACAATAACACCAAGCATGTAAGCTACGTTTGGGCTCAAACAAGGACTTTACTTCACCAAGAATGACCTGGCTACCACTGTTTTTGGTCCAACTTTCCAGTAGCAATGACCAATTTGGGGCCGCCAATATTTTATCATACTCTACAATGGCATTGAGGCTCTCAATGGCAGTTTGATTACTTTGGATCCTTTTCTTCATGGATAGAGGAGGAAGTTTTTTTTTATATATAGAAAAACATTATTCTTTATTTATATTTGACTTCCCTGCCTGTGATATTTCTGTCAGAATTTTCATTTCTGTATTTATTGAATGTCTTCTATCATCATGACTTCTATCAACAATACCAGCATCATTAGAAAGATTCTGGCATGTTTTCAATGGTTAATGTTCCAATTTAATCCTTCAGCTGCAGAATACTAAGAGATAACTGTGACAGAACCAGCCAACGACTGACCTGTATCCAAAGCTCCTGGACTTGGAGTTGAATCCAATATGTTTCAAGAATCAGGGTTCCATGTTGTGGTTGTATGAGGTATGGATACAATATATTAGGTGAGAAGATAAATATTTATGTGTGAGGAGAAAGAGTGCTGTATTTAGCTGCTGGGGACCAATAAGATAGAATATGCAGGACAGTAATTATGTTTCTTGTTTGTTTTGCTGCCAATCTTCTAATCACTGCTATTATGTCTCCACAGAGCACAAGATTGTTAGGAAGGAGCTCTGTCTCATACCATAGGATGCAAAAGGGCAAGACATTGCCTTTTCCTTCCTCTTGGCTTAAAGAACACGCACGTGGTCTAGGCTCACCAAATTAGATGTTCAATCCTGTATCCCAAAGATACAGGAACTAATAAGACATTGTTCATGGTGGTGGCACAGAGGGTCTCTTGGTGGTAGTGACACAAAGTTCAGTGGCAGTGGGGTCAGGGTGACAGGAGAGGTGGCACCGAGGGTGCATCCTAATCAGCTGTTCCTGAGCACGTGACTTGGGTTATGTTTTACCCGAATGCTAGTTTTCTAAGCTTTCTCCTTCTGTCTTATTTTGACAAGAACTACCCAATTTCCTTGCTGTGCATTCATTTTCTCCTTCTGAGCTAGGCTGGTTTCTGTTTCTCAAATCCAGCATCCTCACTGAAATGCCATTTTTCCAGCCCCATCCCACCCGACATATTTTCTCACTCCATCTCAGCCTCCATTCCCTTTTTTCACTATGTTGTTATTTCAGTTTTTGCACTTTGCTGTTCCTTCTTTTTTCATAAGGCTATTATCTTCTCACTTCATCTAGTTAATATCAACTAACTTTTCAAAACTTGAGCCAAGTGTTGTACTTCTGTCTCCCTGACAAAGTTTTATCTCCTGATTTAAAGACTCAGCGTCAAGTACCTCTCCTTTCTCACACTTCTCACTGTTGCAATTTTACATTTTTATTTTCATTAATGGCTGTGTAGTCCACCAGACTAAGTTTTACGAGGATGAAGACTGTCTTTTTTTCACCACCGTATCCCCAGAACATATAACAATGTTTTCTAAAGAGAAAGCATTCAATAAAAGTTTGTGGGATAAATAAATGACTTACATGGAAAAATGAATACATATATTTCTTCTCAATCTACATTACCAGTGAAATAAATATAGTTATCATTTCAGAATGTCAGTTCATTTATTCTCAATGGATGTCGTTGTTGTGGCTATAAAAATCCATAGAGAGATCTCCTTTGCATTAATTTATGTAGATAGACCTTACTTGCCTATTAAAGTCAAGTCGTTAGCAACTACAGCAGTGAAAAACTATTAAAGAGGATTGATTACAAAATGCCTAAGCTCCAGAGGAAGCTCAAGTCTGCCCCTTCCCCTCCTATTTCATCAGGATGAGTAGCAGCAAAAATCAGATCAATGGTAACCCTAGACTATGTGTTAGGGGAAAGAATAGCAATGAAAGTCTCTTGTACTGGAATTCTTTCAACTGGTCTTTGTAGGTCTTTGAGTGAGAATGTATCTTGGTTCCTTTTTCCTATGTGGGATCTTCTTTCTTTCCCTAGAATCTCTCATACAGCCCAACAGATAAGAGAGGGCCCCAGACTCCTTCCTTTTGGGAGAAGGCATCTATCGCATATCTTTGAAGATCATTATATATCAGGTGGGCCCAGAGGGTTAAAGAGAGTTATCTGGTATAGGTATTTTAGATCTGTTTCTAGTTTAAGCAAACAGGAACATTGTGCTTACTTATGAAACAAACTAGCCCACCAGGGAAGAGGACCAGGTGGAGTTCAAAGACTCCGAGTGAAAAGCACATTAATTTCCTGGCATGGCCCTTCCATTGGGAATTTTCAGTGACTATAGGCAGTCTGTATGGATTTGGGGATGCTCAGTCCTAACTATCTCAGACATATATATTTCAGTGACACACGACAAATATGGTTTATTGTCACACCTACAACTCAATGTGAAGGCATACTTTTTTTTTTTTACTGACATTGTTATAAGATAAGAAGATAATAAACACAACTGCAGTAGACCAAATGTATAAACAGCCCTGGAAAACATTGAAACAATCAAGCAAAAAAAAAATTAAACGAATGCAGCGTTAACCTTCCTTTCTATCTGAACCAGATTAGATCCATTTCAAGGTAAGTGGTCGAAACTAGTTTTTTTTTTTTTTTTCCCTGCTATCCTAATTACTTATTAGGTTACCATTATTAACATACTTATTACCATTCCTCTCATCTATAACCTGGCTACTATATACTTTTCAATGTCTGCAAGCTAATTAAACAAGCACATTAAGAAATAAGAAAGTCAAAGGGAGAGAAGGCAGAGCACTGACCATGGAACACTGAAAAATAATTTTGAAAAGGAGAATGCCCTTTATAAAATGAGTTTATATTCTACTATATCTAGTTGCCTGCAGGTTTTTAACAATAATAACATACATAATTTTAATTGATTTAGGACCAACTATTATCTATCCAACCCACCTATAGAAATGTCATCAATTTAACTCATTTAAATATTATAAAATTATTTTTCAAGCCACATCCCAACAATTTGTTTTTAAAAACTTTTCCTCTTCTTTTCCCTTTTCTTCTTTTCCCTATTTCTTTGTTCTCATTTCCTTTACCTGCCCCTCTTCCTACAAACTGCCATTTCTCCCTGTCTGTCTACGGAGAGACACACCTTCTCCTCTCCCACATTCTTCCCTTCCTCTCTCTCATCCTCTTCCTCCTTGCCTATTCCCGTTTTTCCCCTCTCAACTACTTTTAAAAAGTTAGACTTCCTTTTCTATTTTTCAAGGGAGGAAGAGTATGAGCCATTTGGGAACAGAGTACCAAGAAGAAAACCTTTAACCTCTCCTCACCTAAAAATAATTGAAAATCTACAAGAAATGACAGTATTTGAATTGCATTCTATATTGAGGTTTATGTTAAGGTCAGAAATCCTGGCTGAAATTTTTCTTGCTTAAAGCAGGAGAAAGAAAATGCCAACTTGTCACATGTCTGCTTTGAATGTAATCTTAACTTTACCTGGTTTGGGGATATTCCGATTGTCTATTATAAGTTTCTAATTAGACTGTTCCAAGTGTGATACGTTTTTGATTGTGTAAAAAATCATCTTCATTTCCTGGCATTAAATGTTTAAAAATACCTCTGCCTGTAAGTGTCATTCCTTCCCTTTCTACAAGAGACAACATATCTGATTATCACCCCAGGGCGCACTTTCCCTAATGTGAAACCTAGAATCGAAGCCTGTGTCATCATTTACAGTGTTGCCTTTAAATTCAGAAGGCTTTCCAGGAAGCCATTTAGAGAATATAAATTTGAAAAAAAAAGTCCTAGGTCACCAGCTATATTTCAATGTTATAATTACTGCTTCTATCTACAAGAGATAGAAAAAATTCACAAATGTGTAATAGCATTAATGATGCCAACATCTGTCACGTAGTGAAGGTTTAAATACCATGAAAGCATAGTACACATGTACTGTTTCATGATGCTCATAGCTCTTTAGAGAGAAGAAAAATGAACACAAACGCTAGCTTGGGCTCCATCATCAAATCAGGTTGCAGAAGCTCCAAATTAGCTCATTGCAACCTGCACGAGCTAACCAGGGTTTAAGCAAAACTAAATTTGAGCAGAGACAATGATTTCAACTATCATCTTTGCCACTCCTAATGTAAACCTTACCCTTCATTAACAACTCCACCACCAATAAAATCACCCCTAAAAGTGAGAATGATTGTATGTATTCCCAAACATGTATAGTATGAACATAACGTCCACAATATCAATGCAGTTATTATCATCTTATACGGTAAACTAATTTTAACAAATTTATTCAATTTAATGACTTAGAGATAAGAGGCAGAAAACAATTCTTTACGCAAAAATCTTTAATTTTTGAGATAGAGCTCTAAACAGTATAATAATTAAATGAAAACAAAACATTGCCTCAGAGTCACTTTCACAATGGAACCCAGAAGCTGTACAAATAAAACTCTAATGTAACTTCATTCTCAAATATAGCCACAAAGAAAGCGAATGTTTTCTGAAGAAACTGGAGGGAAGATATAATGCAGATTTTGGAGCCAGAAATTTGTTTTATGAGTTATGTAGTGGTTAAGTCATTTAGCTTCTGTAAGTTTTAGTTTCCTCACCTCTAAAATAGAGCCAATAATATCTAATTTGCTGCTTGTTGTGAGAATTAAACATGATATTTGTAAAGCACCAGGAAGTACCAGTGTTCAAAAAAGATACTCTTTATATGATTATGATTTTCTCATGATGAATACTATGACATTAATTTGAAGAAAATTATTTGAGAGTGCTAATCAACCAGAAAAAGAAGTTGTCAGTATCCAAATAAATCACATACACACAAAATGCATAATCAAGTTAAAACTTTTCTAATATCTAACAAAATTAATGTCAAAAAAAAGCTATTAAATTTTAAAATAATCACTAGATTGAGGTGAATATAACGATTTACTTTAAAGGATCAGTGCATTAAAAATAAGATGAGAACATAAATGTGTTTGCCTTTGTACTGTGATGTGAATATTTCCTAGAAATAATTTCTAAAAATCATATTAAATGGACTGATGGCAAAGCTTTGTACATACAAATGCTTTTCTGTGAATTAGACTAGAATGCTGATAATTAATATAACTGAAAAGTCACCAGGGTCTAACCTTGTCACAATTTGGGAATCTGAATTGAATCCAATTTTTCTAATATAGTGAATTAGAGACATATTGCAAATGCATTAAATTTGCTTCTTTATCAGACACTTGTTCTGACTCTAAAGTGACATACCCTAAGAAATATATTCCTCTATGAGTATAATCAGGTTTTATTTCCATACATATGTAATATATCTCATTAGTGCCTTCTATCTTTAACAAATTAGGCTACTGCAAAGGAAAGAAAAGCTATTAGATGTTTGCTGAATTACAGAGAAACCTATAGGATCATGGGCATAGGCAAACTTCAGTGCATTAGCTCCTGAAATGGTTCCAACATTTATGAGGCAAATTAGCTCTCTTAGATGGGCAAATCAGAATCAAGACAGTTTCTAGAACTTTCTTCAGGAATACAGTTCTTAGTAGGATAGGACCCCAAGAAATTTTTATATGGTACGCTTAAGTAAAGGACTAAACTGAACATATTAATCTGCTCATCAAACAGTTAATCTGAGGTTACCATGTGTTCTAGGCATGGGAATTACAGTGAATAAAGCAATGAATGAAACAACACAGTTAACATTAAACAAAAGTAAAATTAAAATTAAATACAAATTAAGAAGCAAAATATAGCATGGCAGGGGGTAAAGAATGCTATGGAGGATAAAAAAAAAAGACAAGCAAGGGGCCGGCCCTGTGGCATAGTGGTTAAGTGCGTGCACTCCGCTGCTGGCAGCCCGGGTTTGGATCCCTGGGGGCAGAGGGACGCACAGCTTATCAAGCCATGCTCTTGCAGCGTCCCACTTAAAGTAGAGGAAGATGGGCATGGATGTTAGCTCAGGGCCGGTCTTCCTCAGCAGAAAGAGGAGGATTGGCATGGATGTTAGCTCAGGGCTGATCTTCCTCACACACAAAAAAAGACAGGCATGGAGAGTCTTTTCCAGCTACTGTGGAGAAGGGTTATAATTATAAATTGGGTGGTCATTTAAGACTTCAACGTGAGCCTGACACTTGAACTAAGACCCGCAGAGGTAAGGAATGGAGCCATGAATACACGGGGGCGGGAGAGGCTTAAGCCTAGTCAACAGCAACAGCAACAGTGCTCAGGTAGAGGTGAGCTGGAGAGGTGAAGACATGAAAAGGAAGCCCGTTTAACTGGAGTGAAGTCAATGAAAGTAGTGTTGGAGGCTCACAAGGGGAGAGAGGGTGATATCTTTTGAAATATATACATCGACAGCTCAAGCAGATAAAACTGTTAAGGAGATTTGGTGTACAGTCGCAAACAGCATAGAGAATACTATATTCGCTTATTTAGGACCACTTCAGAATCACTTATCAGCGTTAGTTATTGTGCCTCTGAAAGTGTCTTGGTCTCTCTTGCTTATTATATATCTTTCTACAAAATAACTAGATTTCCAAATATATAGTCCAAATAACATATAATTCCCAATGTACGCCCTGCTTCATAGCCACATTTATAGTTACACACTTGAAATTACCACACACATGTCCTGACAGCACATAAACACTCAACACAACCCACATGAGGTTCATCATCTTCCTTCCAAATCTACTCTCTTAGTAAATTAAATGGACACCGATACAGAGAATCCTGTTTATATAGTCCAACACCAATTCTCCAGTCCTCTTTAATACCAGACCCAGATTTCAGCAGGGCTCATGCTTGCTGTGAATATAAGTCTACACTCTCCTAACTTCTTTTTTAGCTAGCTTGGCAAGGTGACTAAATTTTGGTGAATTAGATGTGAGCAGCAGAGTTGTTGGGATCTGGCTATTTAAGGTGAACCAACTCAGTCTGCACTCCTGCTGTTAACTTCATCTTCGTGCAGTGGGGATATCATATATGAAGATCTGGAACCACAATCTTAAACTATGTAATAGAAGCTTGAAGATGGGAGAGTTCTACTAGGATGGTGAAAGAAAAAGATGGAAAGTCCATTTTATTGATGATATTGTAGAAGCACGATACCAGTTTTGGACTGCCTATCTTCTCATTTCTTTTATGTGAGCTAAAAAAATATACCTTCCTCTTGACTAACAATTTTTATTTTGAATTTTTATGTTACAGTGAGCTGAATTTACTTACGAGATACAATCATTCTTTTATTGGTCCATATGCAGAAGCATGTATTTCTCTGTTGTAGTTCATCCTATCTAGTTCTAGTAGTTAGCTACCACGTTCTATTTATTTACCTTTGGATATCTCAACTGTCTAAAACATCTCTTCTCTAAGTAACTACCCTGATCTCGTGACTTATAATTTAGAGGACTGAAGGCATTTTCTTATGGGTGTCTACAGTCAGTTGGAGAAATAGTTATCCCTAAACACAGATCGATTCCTTCCACTGTCTTGTTTAAAGTTGGTTGGTCACTTAATTTTATAAGCATAACTTTCAAAGCTATCCTAAGACAGTTGCAGCCTGTCTTTCCATAAACAACATATTTGGCAGTATCACGTACCGTTTGTCTCTCATCCCCACTTATGAATCAATTATCAAGAGATACTTTCCATGTGTGAAGCTGTCAGACATGTATCTATATCTACTCTTGTCAATGCTTGAGTTGCCCTTATTTTTTTCATCAAAATGTGAGCAAGATGGGATAAAAGAAATTCATATGGATGTAAAATAAAACATGCAGTTTGGAATCTTGGGTTAAGGACTTCTTAACAGTTTGAACATGGGAAATTTTCTTAATCTTTCTGAATAACAATTTTCTTATCAGTAAAATGTCAACAAATAACGTCTTGCTCATGGTATTGGTTGAAAAACTAAATTCACAATGGTAGCCTAGGGTTGGGGCCATGATGGAGCAAAAGGGAGAGGATTTATCCCTCCACCTTAAAAACTATACTTAATATAACATATATGGACAACACCTATGTAATAAGTGTTTTCAGACATTGGCCAGTAGGCAATTGTCTGCTGTGATCCTGCTTGGAAGAGAAAGTATACCTGCTTCCAGGCACATTCCAGAAAAAGGGGCAGGTAAAGAAACTCAAGCAGTTCTTCTGAGTTTAGACAGAATCAAAGATCACGACGTCTGAGGTGGCTGGAAATTTCCAGGCCTGCAAAAAGGCGGGATATAAACAGTAATAGAGGCCCAGAAATCAGCCTAGTGGATTGTTGGTATCTTGGCTGAACACGAAAACATAATGTCACAATGTCAAGCACAGAGGAAAAAGGGAGCTGTAAGCTTTACAGTTCACAGAGCTCATATAGGACTGGGAGGCATTTAAGATCCATAATGTTACTCTTACTTGATTACTTAAGGTATTAGTAGAACAGTCAAAAGGAAAGACCTTTAGTGGTAAGGTTACACAATGGCCAAAGTAAAAACTACTCTAGACCTACACAAACAAAGCTGATGAACTAGACTTAAAAGGATCAAAAGCGAAGCACATGCAACTTAACAGATGTGGTTGAAAGAATTGGATACCCTTATGGAAAGAAATAAATTTCAACCTTTACCTTGCACCATACATACAAAACGTAATTGGAGATCAATCCCGGATCTAACCATAAGCATTAAAAGTATGAAAATATAGAAGGCAAAAAATAAAACAAGGGAGAAAATTTCTGCAAAATTGGGGTGGGCAAAGATACCTCAGATAGTACACAACCAACTTCAAAGCAAAAAATTGATAAAATGGATTTTATCAAAATTAAAACTTATCAAAAATTTAGCATTAAAAAAATGCAAAGACAAGCTACAGAAAATTATTTTTCTTCTTTTCTTTCTTCCTCCCTTCTTTCATTCTGTCTATCTATCTATCTATCTATCTATCTACCTACCTACCTACCTAATATATACATCTCTGATAATGGATTTTAATATAGAATATATAAGGAATTATTACACCTCAATAATAACCAGACAAAAATAATTTAAAACATGGGCAGAATATTTGAACAAAGAGTTTATAAAAGATGAATAAATGGCCACTACACACCTGAAAAAATGCTCAACACCTGATCATTAGTCATCAGGAAAATACAAAACAAACAAAAAAGCAAGATATCACTACAAACATGCTAGAATGGTAAAAATTAAAAAGATTAACAATTCCAAGCCTTAAAGATGAATGGAGTAACTGAAACTCTCATACACTGCAAGTGGGAATGTAAAATGGTACGATCACTTTGAAAATCATTTTGGTAGTTTCTCATAAAATTGAACATACACTTACCATATGGCCCTGAAATTTCACTCCTGGCTCTTTACCCAAGAGAAATGAAAAATCTATTTCTACACAGTCTTTTACACAAAATTTTAAAGCAGTTTTATGTATAATAGCTCCAAACTGTAAACAACTCAAAACTACAGACAACCCAAATATCTACTCAGTGTGTCTTAGCTACTTGCTCCTTTCTTTACGTGTCTTCTTTTACTTACTCATCTGAAGACTGTTTCTTTCTCATATACATTTAAGGGAAAGCATATGATTATGTAACTAAATTTACCTTAATTTTGCCAGAAAACATCAACACAGGCTATTTTATAAATTGCTGGAAAAATTATGGATTGGCTGATGTGAGGTCAGTTGTTCATCTTCAGTCCACTCAGTTTGGTCAAATTGGCTACATGATCCAGAATATGCTATCAATTCTCATGAGACAAACTAATTCTGCTTTCATCAGTTGGGACTGTGGATGATTCCATTGGTTTAGAAGCATCAGATATTTAGAAATATCGGATATCATGAATAAACTGTTTAGTACAAAATCAGGATGGAAGGAAGGAAGAGAGACGGGAAGAAAATAACTTGGATTTACTATATAGTTAATTTACCTGTGACATCTGAAATGATATGAATAACTAATGAAAAAAGTAAAACTAAGTTATTCTTACATGTTCAAATAAGAAAGACTATAATAAATGAATAATAATATAGTGGAACCAATGTTAGCCATCTCCCTATCACAGTTATCTATTACACAGGTTTGCATATAGGTTTGTAATCTATGTTTTAGTCATTTTAGCGTATTATTATTGATATTATTTATTATTGCCATATCTTTCTAGATGTCACTAGGTCTTCCAAATAATTTTTGATTGATTGCATTATGATCAACATTGTTTCAGTTTAGTTTTCGCAAATCAGTGTCCTATATACATGGTGACTATCTTTCAAGGTATAGATAACAGACATCAATCGTAATAATATAAGACTATCACTATTTTAGTGTATTTTATGTAGTTTTTAACTTGGATATTTATATTTTAAATAGTTGGATATTTGCATGGAAATTAGAGTAAGGTGGCTACAATGACTTATTAGAATAAATTGGCTACTGGACTACAGTGAAGGAAAAAAGTCAATCAATTAAAAAGGATACATATCCTGCTGTGTTTATTTCTATTGCACCACTAATATATTTTCCTAGACTTAGCATTCATTAGATTTTATTTATTTATTCTACAGAGAGCCCATACAAGTGAAATGAAAGGCTCTGAGTACAGCTCATGCCATGCACAAAATATCTTTGGTTATTGCCACTGTGTAGCTGATGGACCATAAAGCACGATGCTTTTGAAAGGCCAAGTATAAAACAGAGTTGTTAAAATGTATCACATCATTTTATAGATTAGGAGAGTGCTAAAATGATAGGGTATTTCAAAGATGCCACAACAATTAAGCAAAATGACCCCACCAAGCATTTGTTACATTTAAAAATGCAGCACCTCATAATTTAAGTTACTCATTTGACATTTTGCACAAAACCCAGAGACAACCCTCATTTTCATGGGAAGAAGCAGCATAACTGACTTGCACCTTCCTTTCTTGCTTCAAGAAAATCAGGTGAAGGGGAAAAAGTACAGTCTTGGAAGTTCACCAAACCTTGCTTTAAATTCCTGACCACGCAGAACAGACTAGCTATGAAACTTAGGACATCAATGATGTCTTTGGACATGAGCAGGAGTTGATACTTCAACCCCAACAGGGTTGATATGAGGATTTAACATATGATGCCAGGCACATTATACATGTTTTCTCCAGCCCCCCAGGACTATAATATAGGAATTAGAATATTCTAGCAGATGCAATTGAAGTGGTAGCATGACATACTACATGTGAAAGTGTTTGTTTGTTTGTTCCAGAAACAATTATGCCGTTTGGAATTCTTAGTGTTTGTTTTGGACATCTAAAAGTAAAACTAAATGCATTCAGATATTTGTCAGTAAGTAATAAAGTGGAAGAAGATATTTAAAATAAAACAGTAGCAATTATTAACGTAATTATGCTCTCCTTACATTTTTAAAAAATCTTCAATACAATATTTTTACTTGCATATTATTTTATAATTTATAAATCAATTACATATATTGTGTTATATATTGCTTTTGATATATTTCATGTTATCTTACTTGCCTTTTTCTGTTCTCCAGATCTTGTCTTCATTCTGGAAGACATCTAACTCCATGTGGATGATAGATTCAATATCCTCGTGTCTCATGTCTCTGATTTCCTCATTTCTAATGATTTTCACATCACTCCAATTCAGTCATATTTTCCATTGTTGTTAGTGCCTGAGAGTTGACTCAACTCCCAGCAACTCTGTGTGCAGCACAGCGAACCCTACCCAGTCTTTTTGCACCATCCTCTCCCCTTCCAGCACTGTATCAGACAATGCTCCACTGCTGTTCACAGCGTTTTCATGGCCAATTTTTTCAGAAGTGGGTGGCCGGGTCCTTCTTCCTTGTCTGTCTTTAGTCTGGAAGCTTCACTGAAACCTGCCCACCATGGGTGACCCTGCTAGTATTTGAAATACTGGTGGCAGAGCTTTCAGCATCCCAGCAACATGCAGCCACCATGGGATGACAACGACAGAGGGATGGGGAGGTTCCCTGACCTGGGTAGGATCCCAGGCTTTGGTAGGTGAGAGTGCTGAATCTTAACTAGCAGACCACCACATGCTTTCCATAGTCACTGTTAGTTTCTTACGCCTGCTGTTAACAAATTACCATCAAGTTGGTGGCTTAAAAAGCAGAAATTTTTCTCTCACAGTTCTGGAGCCTAGAAGTCCAAAGTCAAGGTGTTGTCAAGGCTGCACTCCCTCTGCCGTGTCTAGGAGAGAAGGCTTCTTTGCCCCTTCCAGCTTCTGGCGGCTCAGGCATTCCCTGGCTTGTGGTTGCATCACTCCAATCTCAACCTCTGTCTTCACAGGACCTTAGCTTCTCTCTTGTGTATCTCTGATAAGAGACTTGTCATTGAATTTAGAGCCCACCTGGATAAACCAGGATGATCTCATCTCAAAATCCTTAATTATATCTGCAAAGACCCTTTTTCCAAATAAAGTCACATTGACAGGTAAACTGTTTTCTTATATGTCTCTACCATCATGACATTGCAGAAACTTACTAAAGCCCTAACCTCGAAACAATGTAACCACTACTCCTCCAATCTGCACAGAGGATTCTCAGGGCTGCTGGATTAGCAGGCACACACATGCATGCACATGCACACACACACACAGAACTACATTCTTATAAACTCATGATCTCCGATGCAACCAGCCTCTGGGTACTCGTTGGCAATCCATTTAAATTCTTCTAGTTAGATCTCTTAATCTATAAAGATTACTTTTAAACTTCATTTTTTTCAAATGTCTTATTCTAGTTTCCTCACTCCCTTTCATCAGATGGCTATCCAAAACAAACACTCTCGGCTTTCTTGCAGGGTAAAATCTGTTATCCTGACCTACTCTCTGTTCTCCAGTTACAGTGGAATAGGCATCCCTCACCTTTAACCACAACCTGGGCTTTCCATCCCATGGTGTATCGGTGGTCCTCAAGACCACTGCAAGTTTCAATGATTCACAAGAAAGATTCACCAGACTCAGCATAGAGTTGTACTCGTGGTTACGACTTATGACAGAGGAAAGAATACAAAGCAAATTAGCAAAGGGAAAAGGTGAATGGGGCAAAGTCCAGAGGAAACCAGGCACAAGCTTCCAAGAGTCCCCTCTCAGTGAAGTCGCACAGGACACGCTAACCCTTCTGTTTTTTTGAGTTTTTTTTTTTTTTTTTTTTTGTGAGGAGATCAGCCCTGTGCTAACATCCGCCAATCCTCCTCTTTCTTTTGCTGAGGAAGACGGCCCTGGGCTAACATCTGTGCCCATCTTCCTCCACTTTATATGGGACGCCGCCACAGCATGGCTTGCCAAGCAGTGCGTCGGTGCGCGCCCGGGATCCGAACCAGCGAACCCCGGGCCGCCGCAGCGGAGTACGCGCACTTAACCGCTTGTGCCACCGGGCCGGCCCCCACGCTAACCCTTCTAACAAGGGTTCGCAACAAGGTGTGTGAAATGTTGTCTACCAGGAAGTTTGTTAGGGTCTCGGTGTCAAGGGATTTTACCGGGAGCTGGTCACATAGGCAAGCATTCTCTGCCTAACACAGAACAAGATTCCAGACTCCCAGAAGGAAAGCAGGTGTTCAGCATGAACCATATTGTTTACACAAAGAATTTAGGCACAGTGAGCCATTCTCATCAGTTCTGGGAATGGTGGAAAAATCTCCTGAAATCCATATTCCCTGATGCCGACCAAGGGCCAGCCTTGAAAGCAGACCTCTGTAAGGTTTATAATCTCATGCCTTCTCTTTTCTGCACATGTGGGCTTCTGCCTCCTTTTCCACCGGAGCCTTACACTTTATATATTATTCCCTTTCTTTCCTCTACTCTCCTGTTTGTACATGCTGTTCCTCTCTTTTTGTACACTCTTATCATCCTTCAAACTATCGTAGGTCTCCCATAACTTAAAAAAAAATTTTTTTAATTCCCCCAACTCATGTTTACCTCGAGCTGCCACACTACCACTACGTATCACTATCTTCACCTTTATGTGTAACAATCTCGAAAGAATTCTCAACCTTACATCTTTCATTTCCTCACTTAATTCTCATTCCTCTAACCACTCTTTAACTTCATCCTCAAACACTTCACTATAATTGCTTTAACATTCACTCACTGATATGCCAGTTGCTAGATAAACCCAACACTCTTAGCATTTTAATCGGCCAGCAGCAGGTGAACTGTTGATCCTGCATTCCTTT
This sequence comes from Ceratotherium simum simum, assembly GCF_057802395.1. Lineage (NCBI taxonomy): Eukaryota > Metazoa > Chordata > Mammalia > Perissodactyla > Rhinocerotidae > Ceratotherium > Ceratotherium simum. Next base: position 10,344,618 of record NC_141935.1, on the reverse strand, counting down.
CAGAATGTTTTGTTTTGTGACCTCTCTGGTCACTTCTCAGACTTCTTTTCCTCTGTCCATCCTCTAAATGTCGGTGTGGCTCAGGGCTTTGCCTAAGCCCACTTTCTGTCTCAAATAATTGACTGGCCATTCTTCGCTGGCCATGGATAAGTTGCCTTCCCACTCATATGTGGGTGAACATAATCTCTGGAATGATTAAAAAATAATGTAATTAATCTAAAATTTCTCAAGTGATAGAAATATTTATTAAAACTCTATTAAAAAATATGTGGTGTAAAAAAAAAATCTGTCTTAAGATCATACATTCTCCAGCCAAACCCATTGAATAACTGCCATAGGAATTGGTCTCGCTGTCCATTTCTAGGATCTCATCCAGCCATCTGAAATCAGATTTTATGTGCCAGGCTTTATATTATCCCCTGAAGGCAAACACATTTAATTGCTTACACAGTATTCCTTTCCCTTTTCTCCTTACTAACAACAGTAGGGATTTCCGAGCTTCTATGCAATTTCTGTACTACACAATTCCAAGGAGCATCATGTACAAAAATGTGATCCTGGAACAAGATTCTTATTTTGTTTAAGGCAGCAATATACCTAGCTCAAGACCTAAACAAGTGAACCCAGGAATCAGCATTTTAAAGCTTTCTAGATAATTCTAATGCCTTGACAAAGTTGAGAACCACTGTCAAAGCTAAGCATGGCAATACTGTTCCCCAGTTTCCTAGACTTCTGTATAGGGAGGCGTGACCAATTTGGGGAAAGTCCAGACATAAGCTGTCTGGGTGGTGTTCTAGGAAAACTGTTGCTTTCCTGGTAAAAACAGAATGCAAACTGTTGTATGATCCCTCCATTTCATTCCTCTGACTCCTTTGAATGCAGATAGGATGTTTGAAACTGGAGCAGTCATCTTGAAACCATCAGGCAACAAGTTTACTGACTAAAGCCAACATATTAAAGATGGCAGAGCAGAAAGATGGGTGAAGACTGTGTCCATGATTGCATTGTTAAAAAAACTGTACTCTCTATTTATAAACTTGTTGTTGTGTAAAAAATAGCAACTCCTTTCTTTAAGGTACTACTAATTATATTACATTATTTTAGCCTTGAAATATCATTATTTGGTTCTTATCCCAGGTTTCCTTGTCAGGTAAGTTAGAATAAAATGGAGAAATCCTTTATTGATTGAGATTCATTCCTTAACAGTGCTCAGTCAAGAAACTGACAATCAGTGTGATCAGGTTACACAAGCAGGGATATGTTGCAAACATGCATGGCACTTAATTACCCTTAGTAGGAACTGAAGCAGTCTCCTAACTGCTAATCTACAGTGCATCCAGGGACTCTTAGAAATAGAAGAAGTAGTAGTAATAAGAATAATAGCCAATATTCCTTGAGCACTTACATACCAGTTATGTGCTAAACACTCCACAGGCATTATTTCAATCTAATCCTGACAATCACCCATTTTGTTATTTTCTCCACTGTTGATATAAAGGAACAAAGGCTTAGAAAAAATAGAATTAATTTGCCAATCGTTTGACAGCTGTTAAGTGCTATGGTCAGAATTTGAACTCAGATAGTCTCGATTCAAGGCTACTAAGAAATTCTGTATCCTTATCTAGTCCAAACTTCTTCTGTAAATACCAGAGCAATATATAGCCATGTACTAGACATGTCCACTGAAAATCTCATAAATGACAAAATAAATACACACAACCACAAATCTAAGCCTCCTCTTATCTCAAAAAAAAGGGTTCTATCATCTATACACGTGTCTAAACAAGAAATTTTTCTCTTACTCTATATTTCTGCTTATAGACTAGTCACATCCAATCAATCAAGAAATCAGATTTTAATGATTTTTTAAAAATATGACCCTACAATGGGTGATAAAATAACTTGAGTGGGTCATAATCAATATTTTTAAAATGTAATAGAACACCATCATAGCAACAGGCTAAAAAATTAAAATCATATGATCATATCAATAAATATAGAAAAAGCATTTGACAGAATCCAACACCCATGTATGATAAAAACTTTCAGTAACTTAGGAATGGGGCGAGCTTCCTCAGCTTGATAAAGGATATCTACAAAAAACCTGTAGCTAACATCATACTTAATGGTGAGAAACTTGAAGCTTTCCCAATAAGATCAGGTACAAAGTAAGGATGCTTTCTCTCATCATTCCTTTTCAACACTGTACTGCGACTTTTAGCTAATGAAATAAGGTAATAAAAGGATAGAAGAAGGAAGATATAAGAATCACAGATGCCATGATTGTCTATGTAGAAAATCTGAAAGAATCTAAAAAAAACCTCCTGTAACCAACAAGCAATTATGGCAAGGTTGCAAAATACAAGGTTAATATACAAAAGTCAATTGCTTACCTACTAGCACCAATGAACAAGTGGAACTTGAAATTAAAAACACAATACCATTTACATAAACACCCCCAAAAATGCATTACTTAAGTATAAATCTGACAAAATATGTACAAGATCTATATAAGGAAAACTACAAAACTCTGATCAATGAAATCAACGAAGAAATAAATAAATGGAGAGATATTCCATGCTTATGGATAGGAAGACAATATTTTCAAATGTAAGTTCTTTCCAATTTGATCTATACATACAATGCTATCTCAATCAAAATCCCAGCAAGTTACATGAATATCAACAAACTGACTCTAAAGTTTATATGGAGAGGCAAAAGAGCCAGAATAACCAATACAATACTGAAGGAGAAAACAAAGTTGGAAGACTAACACTACCCACCTTGAAGACTTCCTATATATAGAGAGAGCTACAGTAATCAAGACAGTGGTACTGGAAAAAGAATAGACAAATGGATCAAGGGAACAGAATAGAAAGCCTAGAAATAGACCTCTACAAATAAAGTTGGCTGATCTTTGACAAAGGAACAAAAGTAAGACAATAGAGCAAAGATAGTCTTTTCAACAAATGGTGCTGGAACAACTAGACATCCATATGCAAAAACAACAAAATGAGTCTAGACAGAAACCTTACACCCCTCACAAATTTAACTCAAAATGAATAACAGACCTAAATGTAAAACATAAAACTGTAAAACTCCTAGAAGATAACGTAGGAGAAAACCTAGATGAGCAAGGATATGGCAACGATTTTTTAGACGCAACATAAGAGGCACAATCCATGAAAGGAGAAATTGATAAGTTGGATTTCATTAAAATCAAAATCTTTTGCTCTGCAAAAGACCATGTCAAAAGTTGTGACTAAAAAAAATTAATTAAAAAAATAAAACAAAACAGAAAATATCACAATAAATAAAACATAGTATTGTCTGAAGCTAATACTTTATATATATGTGCATGTGTGACTGTGAGAGAGAGAGAGAGTGTGTGTGTGTATAGTGAGAAGTGACGTGAAACATATTTTCTACTTTGGCTTGTGGTCAAAAATATTTTAAAAGACTTTCATCAATTATCTCTCCTAAATAACTCTTGAATCCACCCATTCTGTTCCTTTCATTTAGATTTCTACTCTCTCGTTTCAGCCTCTCCGGAATTTTTCACAAACTTCCTAATTGTTCTCTCTGCCTCAGGTCTTTCCACTAACAATCCATTTTCTGCACTGCAGCCCTGATTAGTTTTCAAAAGCAAAAAATCCAACACTGATGTACCTTTGTTTAAGCCTACTCAGTTTTGTTTTGTTTTTTTTTTGCACTGGCTTTAAGATTAAGTCTGACTACTTAACATGGCATACAATGACTTTTAAGTTCTAGAAATTTCTTACCTCTCCAACCTCATCTCTCTTCCTCGTTAAATATGGTCCGGTCACATTGGACTACTTTCAGTTGTCCAAACATGCTTTCCCAACCTCTCTGCTTTTTCAAGACAATCCTGCTAAGTGGTAGGAAACAGCTGATAAGCTTTATTTGCCATGTTACTACTGCATCTGCCTGGAACATTCTTTTTCTTTGTTCATCATCTCTTCCTCCTTTGATTACTACTCATGCTTCATATTCAGAGAATTTGTCTTCCCGTACACCTTTCCTGTGTATTTTTTATTTGTATCCCTTCTAGGGTTTGATGGCCTCTAGAGCTCCTTACAACTCATATGACACTTATAAGAGATTTAGAAAAAAGATGTCCCCTATGTATTCACACTCTGTGGGCACATGACTTGGGGAGTGGACAGCATCCTTAGGCAGTGAATACCCTTCACGATCTCATATACACACACACACGCACATACACCTGATGGCATATGGTCCCGACTGTAGCCCTCACCACCATGACCTGCAATTGCTTGTTTACTTGTCTGTCTGTCTCACTAGATAGCAAGACCCTTGAGGGGAAAAGTTTTATTAGCCCTGTTCATCATTATCCCACCACTGAATACCAGAGTTCCTGGCACAATGGAGATACCCACTCTTTCATTCAACAAATATAAATTGAGTCCTTTCTATGTGCTAGCTAGGGTTCTAGGCACTGGGGATACAAGCGTAAAGAAAATAATCAATAGCCCTACCTTTAGTGAACTTACATTCTTGTGGAGAGTGTCAAGAAAAAATATAGTTTATGTTATTCAAATCGAGATTAAAGGCTTAATTGACCTGACGTGCACCAAGGAACAGCTGAAGACCAGGTAATTTTCTGAGCCAAAACGTGGTTGAGGTTTTATGGGGCAAGGAAGGAGAGTGCGCTTCATTGTTATCTGGATCAGGTTGCAGACTCCCTTGTCTATGAGTGCCGGAAATGTTCAGATTGCTCCAGCTCTGTGTCTCTTGCGTAGGATTATTGGTGCAATCCCAAAACAGGTCCTTTGAGAGCTGTTTTGTAAGCCTTGCAGTTTGTTTTTTTGTCAAGGTTCAGGGGATGGGCAGGTGGCAAAAAAAAAAAAAAAAAGAGGGCTTAGTTGTGGCAAAAGGAAGAGGAAGGCCTCCTCTATATGTCTGTTTTAATCCTTTTACAAAAGATAATATAATTAACATTTTCTGAGTGCTTTACAAAATCATACTTTCACGCTAAACATGTCATAAAATCTGTTCATTTAATACAACTACCCCATGAGGAGGGTTACAGATGAGAAGACTGAGCCATAGAAAGGTTAATTAACTTGTCTAGGGTTACACATCTAGAAAGTTGCAGAAGCAGGTTTCCAGAGAATCTATACTCCAACTCACTATGATGAATGGCTCCCCAGTAAATGAACAATGAGCATTTTTTCCTTAGAAGGTAGAAACAAGCTTTCCGAAAAACCCATAATGCTAATCAGGTATTTTACTGCCAACCCAGTTTTAAGAAGCTAATCTGAGCTTTGCTGCGCTGAGTCTACTTGGTATTCATGATTTGAGGACTGATTCCAATCTCCCTAGGATTCCTCTCTAAAAGACTGTCTGAGGAATACTAATATAAATGAGAATTATTTTATATCTTACAGCTTAAAATGGAAAGCATAATACTACATAAATAAAATATTATAGATAGTACTTTATTAAACATAAAAGCAATTGTTCTTTTTTATTATATCATTAATAGACATTTAAATTTCCTGCTTGAAGAAAAAATGTTAAATGAAGTAGTGACATTTGAGTTTAATTGTAATACAAAATATGCTTCCACATCAGTAAAACGTGAGTTAACGAGCCTAGCTCTTTCTATCCTATTCTTACGGGGTCTATCGTGAGCTGTCTGGGGCTCCCTCTTAGGCTGATAAGGAGATTGATTGAGAAGAAATCACATTCAATATTCAGGGTCTGGTGGCACAATGCATCTCCTGAACTTGTCACGCAGTATAGGAGAAAATGAGGAAGAATAATAATCTGAAAACCTAAATTCTAATTTTACTTCTGCTGTTTGCTTGATGTCACTTAGGCAAGACATTTGACTTTACTTACATCTTCTGACAATGGGGAAGATAATAACTGCTTTGCTGTTATCTCAAGATGTTGAAAAATCTTCAATAAGTTGTAAAAGAGTCTTATATACTCTAATAAGCTATAGAATTATATACACACATAAAATTATATATATACATATAAAATTAGAAAATTACACCTGTCTTCACTGTTAGGTGCATGACTTGAGGAATGTTTCCTAACCTCTCAGTCTCTAGTTTTCTCACTTAGGAAACAAATGAATCTTCTAATTTCCACTAAGGTTATTTTGAACTCTAACTTTCCAGGTACACAGGATCACGTAACTTGGAGTAGCAATATTAGGACAAGAGAGTGGCTTGGTTCACTGGGCTTCTACGAGCTTCCACCTGCTGCTCCCATTGTTCCTCACCAGGCTCCAGGGTAATTTTTATCTCAATATTTTCTCATTTCAGTAATTCTCGTCATGACTATCAGAGTCATTCAAAAAGGCAAATCTGACGATGTCAGTTCTCTTTAAGTTCTTTTACAACTAAATTTTCAAGCACAGACAAAAGCTCAAATTCTTAAGTTAGGTATCAAGAGCCCCGCATATTATGCTTACATTTCCATTATCTTCTACTATAATTTTCTAACCTTAGTGTTTGGGGTGAAAATTTGTAGGGCCTCATAGACCATAGTGAAAAGATTTGGTTTAATTATAAGATAGATGTGAAGCAACCGGAGGGCTCTACTTCTAGGAGTGAAATCATTCTCTGTTTAATTAAAAAGACTCTTGTGTTTCCCATGTGAAAATTGGATTATAGAGACAATAAGAAAAAAGGGGGAAAGTAGAAGCAATTTAATAACTGAGTTTAGAGTTTTTGTGGCTTACGCTAAGACAGTAGTAGAAGGGAGGGAGATGTGGACAGATTTGGCATATATTTTGGTAGAGTACTTGATTTAGGTTGAATGAGGATAATAACTAGAGAATTGTCTTGAGTATCTGGAAAGATGGTAGCGCCATTTACAGAGAGGGGAAGATTAAGCTATTTTTATATCGGCCATGTGGAGTTTAATGTGCTTGTTAGACATAACTCTGAACTTTTAAGTGGGCAGTTCGAGTTCAGTCTAAAGATCAAGTGAGGGGTTGGGGACAGAGAGTCATCAGCAGATAAAACGTATTTAAAGCCGTTGAAACACTATGTAATCGCGTAAGGAGAGCACACAGATGGTGAATAGACGAAGCCTCACGACCAGGCCCTGGAGTGCCCCAAAATTTATCTCACGAGGAAGAGGCAGAACTAGCAAAGAAAACTTACAAACACTGACCAATATGATAGGAAAAAAAAATTAGAACGTTGGGTGTCATAATAACTGCATTAGTTTCCTTTCGGTGCTGTAACAAATGACTACAAATTTAGTGGCTTGAAGTCATACAAATTTATTCTTTTACAGTTCTGGAGGTCAGAAGTCTAAAATGGGTTGGCAGGGCTGCATTCTAGGGAAGAATCCCTTTCCTTGCCTTTTCTAGCTTCTAGATGCTTCTCACATTCGGTGACTCCTGTCCCCGCATCACTCTGACCTCTGTTTCTATTTTTACATCTCTCCTGCATAGCTCTTATAAGGACTTTTACGACTATATTGGTCTTATTCAGATAATCTAGGATAATTTCCCCATCTCAAGATCCTTACCCTAACTTCATTAGCAAAGTCATTTTTACCAAGTCATTTAACATATTCAAAAATCCTGAGAGTAGGTTGTGCATATGTTTGGGGGAGGGCATTATTCAGCCTATCAAGTAGAAAAGAGATTCAAGTGTATCATAAAAAGAGACTGTGGCCAACTACGTTAAATACTGTAGAGATGTTGAGTGAAATGAAGACAGAGAAGTGACTTTTGGATTTGACAATTTACAGTCATTGATAACTTTGACAACCACCCTTTCAGCAGTAGGTTGAAAGGGGTTAAAGAGTAATTGGGAAATGAGAAAGTGAAGACAATGAGAATAGAGAATTCTTTTGAGCTGTTTTGTCAGGAAAGGGAATAGAGAAATAGTAGTCAGAAGAGAAGGTAGAGTTAAAGGAAAGTCTGTTTTAAAGATGAAAGTTACTAGATGTTCTTTGTATGCAAATATACATGACCTAATAAAGATAAAAGTTTTTGTGATGTGAAAGAGTAATAAATGCAAAAATGACATTCATAAGGAAAGAGAAGAAGAGTATAATTGGATAATTGGAGAGGTTAACGTGTTGTAGATCAGAGACACTTTACTTCTTCCATCTATAAAAACAGAAGCGAAAGGGCCGGCCCCATGGCGTAGCAGTTAAGTGCGCACGCTGCGCTGCTGGCAGCCCGGCTTCCGATCCCGGGTGTGCACCAATGCACTGCTTGTCAGGCCATGCTGCGGCGGCGTCCCATATAAAGTGGAGGAAAAGAGATGTTAGACCAGGGCCAGTCTTTCTCAGCCAAAAAGAGCAGGATTGGCATGGATGTTAGCTCAGGGCTGATCTTCCTTACCAAAAAAAAAAAAAACAGAAGCGAAGACAAAAAAGCCTTTATCAACGAAGAAAACAGAATTTAGTGGTTAGAAGAAAAGTGCATCCCATTTACACACAGCCTCTTTTCTCAATCTATTTAATATTGAGGTTTTCAAGGTGGATTTAATTTTGGGGAGGATGTATATATAATATAACAGCATTCTCAAATATTGAATGGGAAATGAAGTATCATTACTGACCTGTACTGAGTGCTCACAAAACTGGTAAATGGTTAGTCATTAATGATTAGATAGCTAGTAACTAAAGTTCTTTTGCAATTGCTAATTGTAGCTTTTAGTTGTTCACCCACCCATTGTTAACTGGGCTGCTTAGGCAGTTGCTGTCTATCTGACTCCCACTAGGTTCCTATAGGTAACATCTCCCTGGCATCTCACCATGGTAACAGATGTTTGAGCTATTTTTTCAGGAATTAGGACCCCCTTGTCCAGTTCAGGCCAGTTGAGATCACCAACCCATCAACTGGGCCTGTGCAGGTGCCTGATAAGTGGCCTTTTTGACGCTAAGAGGCTGAAAACTCCACCTTCAGGTCATGCTAACACCACCATTTTGTGAACATGCGTCCTGTGAAGAGCCATGAGGCTGGACTACACTCATCATCAATTACCTCACTTCTCCTCACCCCCAATCATCTATCCCCACACTTTAGGCCACCTTAGTCCCTACCCCATCAGTACCCCTGAGTCCCCATTTTTGGGGAGGCCGATTTGAGACTCGGTCTCTTGCCTCCTCACTTGGCTGCCCTCTCTGTGATTAAAACCCTCCCTGCTGCAACCTCGTTGTTTCAGTGATTGGCATCCTGGGCGATGGGCAAAAACTAACCTAGTTCGGTAACACTCATTTGAGTACGTGATCATTACTTTAAAGTCAAAAGAGTCAGCATAGCTATATGATTTTTCTCCTCTAATACTTGGTTGCCTCTATGCAGGCACCAATACATTTGATCATTGAATTCAACCTAAGTTGGTTTTTGAACCGGACAGCATTATGGAGGGAAAATAAATTGATCAATTTTTGTGGATAAATTGTGCCAGTATGCATTTGTTGATCAAGCCTCACGTCTAATCCACAGGAAGTCACATCACTATATCCCAAATAAAACTCAAACTCATCCTCTTTGCTTTATCTGCCTTCTATCACCATAGTCTTAATACAACCTGGCATCAACTTGTGCATGAATTATTTCAATAGCAACATAATCTGATTTTTCTCTAATCCATTTTCAATTGCAGATAAAACAGAAATAAATTAATAACTTGAGCCAGCCCTCCTTTTATGTCCACCATAAAATGTCTCAAATTATTCCTCATTGCAATTATGATAAAGACAAAAACATACACATGTGACTTCAATGCTCTACATAGTATAATCCCTTCCTACGAATGGCACATTATCCCTCTCTTCCTCTTGTTATCTCAGCATTCCAGCCACTCTGAAATTACTTTAGTTCCCCAAATATTCTAAGTTCCCTTAAGACCTTAATGATGTTGTCCCTTTCATTAGAAACAAAATTCATTTCTCTCTTTGCCTAATCAACTCTCACTCAGTCCTCAGATCTCAGCTACCTTGACTGCCTCACAGAAGCCATCTCTGATCTTGGGCATAAATTCAGATCAGTGATCATTTACTTAATACACATATAATAAAGGTTTGAACATATATATTTTTATAGAATTACACAATTAATGGTTATCCCACCATTAGGCTATAACTTGCATAAGGAGAGGAACAGATTTTTAAATAACGTACATGTGAACTATAACCATATTTACATATTATACTTACAGTCACTTGCTGCATAATGTTTTGGTCAATGAGGGATCTCATCTATGATGGTGGTCCCAAAGGATTAGTACTATATAGCTTAGGTGTGTAGTAGGCTATACCATCTAGGTTTATGTGAGAATACTTTATGATTTTCGCACGACAAAAATCACCTAACAATGCATTTCTCAGAATGTATTCCCATCGTCAAGCGATGCATGACTGTAATTTATATTTATTGTATATATCATACATGTGAATTATATAATACATAATTTTACATATTACATTTACATAATTATAAATTATATATACATTCATAGATATATTTTTCTATTCCATGATCCCTACAGATCTTTTAGAAAATATCTCTCAAAGTTGAATAGAAAGAGTAGGGAACTATGAAGACTGGAAAGGAGGCAAAACCTGAATAAAAAAAGTCACTTCATTTTTTTTAAATTAATTGGTAATAGTATGATATTATTACGCTCTTCTATATTTATAATACTTCAAAACTATATGACTATCTTCTCAATCAGTGGTCAAATTTTGTCATTTTTGTTTGTACAGTAATAGTTTCTGAATCTAAGTGCTATGTTAAAAGCACACAGTGATACTTTTGAACTACAGAATGTCTAAAAAATTTAAGAACATATGTTGCTTAAAATTTTCAAGAAAAAATAGCTTTGATTTCACACCTAATAGAGGAAAATATTCACAAACATTTTTTCCCACTATAAACAATTCAAAAACATAATTTCAATAGAAAAGGGGTAAACCTTAATTACATGTATTTTATATTTCTGATATATAATTACATGTATATATTTATATCTATATAAATATAGATATATATGTATAACATATATACACTTGCATGCATGTATGTAGATACATACATATAAAATTGTATATGCATGTGTGTGTGTAATCAGCAGATATTTAGAGATATGCATATCATGTTATTTATTCTTAATAACCAATGATTTATGATTTATTTTGAAAGAAGTCTTAACGGTGGAAGAAATTTTGTGAATATTTATTCTGATTCTGCTTCCAAAGAAGTTCCCTTATTCTACACAATATCAGATTTCTGATTTCTTGAGAAGACGATCTTCCAGCACCTTCGCGAGGTGCTGCATTGTCCTTCAATGTCACATTCTCAATTCATTTGCTCTTTGCCTGATGGATTCCAAGCAACTGTGCATAGTCAATTGCAACACCCTCCAGTATTCTGAGTTCCTAACCAGTTAATCAGTTTATGTTTTTAAACATAATCATATAATAGACTTCATGTCGTATCACCAAATGTATTTGAAATAACCAAGCCAAAATGCAATATGTCTAAATGGTTGCTCAATGAAGAGGACATGAATATCCCTTTTAAATATTTGTTTTAATTTCACTGCTTCAATTTTAATGAAAATTTATCTGAAATCAGGTATATTTGTAAAAAAAATTGTGGTAGCACTTTTTTTTTCTTAGCTTAAGTCAATTGCTCTTAACGATATTTTGATATTTGGTTTAGTTTTTGAATTAATGCTTCATTGTCTGATAGTAAGCACGCCTCGTAGTCATGGTTAATAAAGGGCTGACTTCCTTCCAGAATTTACGAGTAGGGATGCTACTGAGAGACTGCATTCTATTTAATACTTGATCAAGGTAGAGAAAAGACATGGGAGAAAAATGATATGAAAAGAAATCCACCTTTAACCTTGAGATCGTCAAGGGAGATTGTATTTTTCCGACACCTGTTCCTCATCTTGCCACTGACTGATTTCCCACTGTCTGATTTCAATTTCTGTGTAACAGATTACTCCAAAATTTAGTACCTAAAGACAACAAATATTTATTATCTCACAGTTTCTGAGGGTCAGGAAAGTTTGGGTGGCTTAGCTGGGTGGTTAGGCTTGGGGTCTCTCAGGAGGTTGCGATAAAGCTGTTGACCAGGACTGAGGTTATCTGAGGCTTGTCTGGGCCTGGAGGATCTGCTTCTAGCCTCACATCTGTGACTAACTGCAGAGGCTTCAGTTTCTCTCCATGTGTATCTTTCCATCGCTGTAAGTCTTTTCTCCATACAACTAATCACGTGCTAGATTATGAGAAAAAGATCTTGATCTCATCCAAAGCATTGGTATAGACACCAAGAGCTGTATTGGAAAGATAATTCCAATTGGAATTGTTGGAACTAGGTGTGGTTAGGGGACACTGTCAGAGTCTCAAAGTAATCCATGAATAAGAAACTCCTCAAATGCTGATTCTGAAAAGGCATGATTTTTCTGCGGCTTGACCCCTTATGAAACTATTTCCCCACTGCCACAATCAATGTCAGAGAATGAGCTGCCTTCTAGGTCTTCTAATTTTACTTATTACACAGTTGTTTTCTTTTTCCAAATTGGTTCAATGCAGAATTGAATAAACCAAAGAAAAAGATCTAAAATGAACAATGAAAACACTACGCAAATTCAAGTTCCTATAGTATCATAAATACTAAAGATTTGGCTATTTTATTTTGTGTAATTAAACTAAATTAGGCTCTTAACAATATACAAACATCTTTCATTTTGTTCTTTTGAATATTTTCCAAAGTTCCCTACTTCCTTTATTCCCAGCTTGGAGTTTCTAGCCTTTTATTAGCCTGCCAGTAAATATCTATAGCCATGTGTCACTTAATGACAGGGATATGTTCTGAGAAATGCATTGTTAGGTGACTTTTGTCATTGTAGGAATATCACAGAGTGTACTTACACAAATCTGGATGGTACAGACTACTACACCCCTAGGCTATATGGTACTAATCTCATGGGACCACCATATATGAGGTCCATTCTTGACCAAAACGTTGTTATGCGATGCATGACTGTGTTTCTCTCTCTCTCTTTTAGACAGACAGACAGATAGATAGTTAAACAGATAGACAGACAGACTGATAATGTGAAAAAACAACATTCAACTGAGTAAATTTGAAGATCTAATTGGCTTCATTAAAGGATTCATGAATCAGCAGCATCTCATCTAGCAAGCAGAGAAATACAAAATGGAAAGTTTTTAGAGGAAGGGGGTGGGGCAAGGAAGTTATTAGCAAAACAAAAGGATTATTTTGGGCCAGGACACCTTCTCTTTGAGGGGGAAGGGTCCTGGGAATGACAAGGGTTTGATTGCCTCTTCCTCCTCTGGGGATTGGCGAGGGCCCAGGTGACAGATTACCTCACTGGTACCAACCAGAAAATTCCACACTTGTTGATTAAGATTACATTTCTGGGGAAGGTCGAAAGTGCAATTAGATCTGGTGTTAAATCTACCTTTGGTATCATGGACTTTAGCACCAGTGATGCCATTTGGGGCCTGTGGTTTTTCTCTTTAAAAACAGATAGCTATCTCCCATATCCCATATGGATATACATCACGGAAAGAGAAACTATAGATAGACATCTAAATCATACAGTAATTATAATGCAGCTATATATAATTTTAATGGACTATAATGGAATGGATTAATAAGAAAACTTGTGAAGTGGTTACAGGGGGAGCGTAACAGGATAAAGGTGGTGGATCAATCTCCAGGCTCATTAATTTTTCTCCTGTTTCATATCAGGAAAACAATAGGATATTCTTCCTGTTCTAACATCAATAATTGTTTAAAAAGGTGTTAAATATATCATTTAAAGTAATGAACATAACCACCAGAAGAACTAAAAACAAACTATATACTTTCAAAGTAACAGAGGAAGAAGAAAAATAAGGAAATAGCATACCAATTAAGGAAAAATTAAAATAAGATGACAGAATCAAGTCAAACATACATTTGAAAATCTCACATAAACAAAAACAGTAACAACAATTTGGCTTTAAGTTACATAACAGAAGTATGTAAATCAAAGTTACACAGCTTGAAAGCAAAAACATGGGCACAGAACACACTAAATAACAAAAACATGGGCACAGAACACACTATCCTAAAAAAGAATTAGGATATTAACATTAGGCAAAGTGAAGTCAAAGCTAATAGCATTAAAATAAATAATAGCATTAAAATAAATAATGAAGTTAATAAATGATAAAGAGATTTAAAAATTATAAAAGGGGAAATTCTCAGTAAATAAGATGCCTTCAAGATAAGACACACAAAGTTTCTTTTACATCAACAGTTGTAAATTGTAGGCAGATTTAAGATTGATTTTCTAAAAATAATAGAGTGTCCGTGGTAAAGCTGAACTTAACATGTAAGGTTCTGTTGACAATTATCCAAGTGCCTTTGTTGAACTATAGACTCTCTGAATTTATTATTAAAATTGACAATTAGGAACTTAGAAAGCAGGATGAATAAATCTTGTACCAATAGAATATCTATTTGTATATATATTAATATATCCTATTCAAAAATACTTTTAATTTTAAAAGAACAAATACAACGAGTATTTTCAGATGTTACGTTCTGGCTGGAGGCTCAATATAGTTGATTATTTCCTGGATTACAACTACTCTAAAATGTAACAGAGAAATAAAAGCTTTTTAAGAGTCATGTTGTCACAGTGTCAGTTTTTTAAACATCTTGCATCTATTGTACTGACTAATGAGTTGCACTGTTTCAGTCGTATTCAAAGCTGTAAGTTATATTCTATTTATCTTCCTAAGAAAATTCTCTGTGCTAAATGTCTTTTGCTTATGGCCCCAAGTTAGAAACAGTAGTTATAAATACTAACAGTCTCAAGGAACATGATGATCCTTCAGTTTCTACAAGAATGCCCTCTTGGGATCATTTGCTACTAGAAAAGACAATTTTTTTATATGACATTTAGGAATACCCAGCAACATGACCTTAATTTAACTCATTCTTTTCTATCTATGTATCTATCTATGCATCTATGTATGTATATATGTATGTATCTATGTACTTATCTGATCATATTACCTATAGAAATCACTTTTCTGGAGTATTTAAAAGCGTATGCTCTATATCATGTCATTTCACCTATAAACACTTCAGTGTGCATTTCTAACAAATACTGCTTAAAAATGAAAATCACAGTACCATTTTCACATCTAGCAAAAATTAACAATAATTCCTTAATATAATCTGATAAAACATTTTCCCTAATTTTTAATTAAATATCCTTTTCAGTTATTTTTCCCCAAAACATAAGGTCCGCTTATGGCATTTGTTTATATTTCTTCAAAACTCTTAATATCTAACAGCTTCCCTTTTTAAAGATGTTCATTTGTTGTTGTTGTTGGGGAAGATTTGCCCTGAGCTAAGATCTACTGCCAATCTTACTCTTTTTTTTTTCTTTTTTGCTTGAGGAAGATTTGCTCTGAGCTAACATCTGTGGCCAATCTTCCTCTATTTTGTGTGTAGGTTGCCGTCACAGCATGGCCACTGATGAGTAGTATAGGTCCAAGCCCGGGAACGGAACCTGGGCTGTGGAAGCAGACTGTGCCAAACTTAACCACTAGGCCACAAAGCCGACCTCTAAAGATGTTCATTTTCTGAAGAAACTGCTCCATAGAATTTCCCATATTCTGAGTTTGGCTGGTTGCATCCTCATAGTGTTTGTTGAACAGGTTCTTCTATCTATGACATTTCCCCAAAACTGCCATGACTCACAGATCTAAAGGTTTGATTAGATTCAGACCAATAACCTTTACAACAATGTAATAACCTTTTAAAAATCCCCTTCAAATCATGACTCTAAAAGACACTCAGTATCTGTCACACAATGAATTTCTGAACATTGAGAAGAAGAATCAATGCTCACTGGGTAATCAGTTATTGTAGATGTTGTTAATAATGACCATAGCAATAAGAAAAACCTCATTTATCATAAATTCCTCAACTTGTAATTCAACATAAATTGTCTGAACATATTTAAGTGAAAAATGTAGATAAAGTATGTGTGCTTCAGCAAGTACTCAACATCAAATAAGATATTCACCATCTCATTAGCATCTCTGGAGCCTCATAATGATCATTGCATTTTTTGGTCTATTAGCATGATACTTTAACCATAGTAATCAGTATACTTAATAAAGATATAATTGTATAGTGCATGTTATAAAAAAATTATCAAGTGTTAGTCGGATGACCAGGCTATAGTGGGGGGATATTGTTGGGAGAAGTAGAATCTTATTAGTACATTATACAGGAAATAAAGGAGGCAAGAAGGAATAAAATGCCTACAGAAATTAACCTTCATGCTCTAATTACAGCAACTCGGGGAGTTACCACTTGCAAAATTTGGTGGGAGCACCATTTGGAAATTTTCTTTCCACACAAATATATGTTGGAAAGTCTCCACTCCTACACATTTTCAAGAAAAATCTTTAAATATTAATGTTTGTTTTCTTGGTATTCATTTATTATGAAGAGAATTAGACTTGCTAGAGTAGGAATGTAATGAGAAATAAAGGGTAGTATTCTACTTTGGACTTCTAAGACAGGCTCTTGGATCTTATATTAGAAAGAAAAAGTGTGAAAGCCATTTTTGTTTTGTTTTGCCTTGCAAAAGCAAGCTATGGTGGAGTGAATAAGTTTCTTTAAAGAAGGGTAGTGTGTAAAAGTTTAACAAAATATTGCAAAGAGACTAGAGGAAAAGGCAAGCTAACCCACTCCCTCTGGACACCAAAACAAATTTCATGTGAGCAGGAGGATGAGAGAACAGAGCAAGATGTGAACATGCAAAAAGTAGGAGGGACCTAATACAAGGAAACTGGAACAGGGAGATAGATGCTAATAGGCAAGATTGGAGGAAACTAATGTGGACACGGAGCACAGCAAAGCCTGTGCAACTAGATGCAGCACCCATGTCTCAGAAGCAGCATTAGTCACGGCCCGCAGCCATCTGGCACCAGGCCCAGGCACCTACATGGGGGACAAGCACATGCTGGCAGTCACTATCACCATACTAGTGATCACCACACATCACCTGTGTTAACATTAACCATCCTCATTACCACTTGATGAGACTTTTCTATATTGCTTCTTTAGCATCACCAGTGGATTGTCCTGCAGAAGTGAAATCTGCTCATGGGTAGAGACTTAGGTGAGATAAAGTGAACCACTCCAAGTGGAAATTTCCTTCCCAATGGTCTCACAGTCTTGAAAAAGTGTATAGGTTCCAGGATACTCAAGGAAGTTGTGGTTGTATGGAGTAGAAACATCCCCAGCAGTCTGGGCACTTGGGTAATATTGGGCAGTGGTGAATTACAAATGCAAATCCTTTGCAAATCAGGCCAGCCTGTCACTCCCCACTGGCCTCTGTGGATTTCCGTTCACCTCTTCTGTTCCACACAGACCTATGCTTCTGATAGGCTACACACCAACCCATCTATTCTCCTCAGCCTTAGGTATAGAAAGCTACTAGTTCTGATGAAATTTGAGTTACACTAATATCACCTCTGATACTGAGAATCCCACCCAGTCTCCCTTGACTCTCCCATGCCTTGACAACCTGGCAGTTAAAGGATGATAATAATTAGAGAAATTTATGATGTTATATAGGTCTGGAAATATTAACTGGGGATGGATAGAAATAGATAATGACATACAATCACAGGTAAAAAATCAAATAGAAGTTAGAGGTAAAATTCTGTCACTGTTAATATCTCTGTCTAATTGGTATTGCATATGAGTAGGCTGACTGATAATATTGTTTCAGACTATAAATTAAGGTGCATGCTTTTCGTATAATTCAATTTCCTACTCTCCATGAGGGCACACCTGGTGAACTGGAACAATAAAGCATCACCATCAAGATGATTGTCATCTCAGGAGATTGTTGTGCAGCACAGAACATTAATTACAGCTACTAAGGAGGGAGCAACACGTGTCCGTCAAACTCCCAGACTGGGAATAATTACCAGGATTGGCAGGTAAGGTCTCACGGGAAAAGGTTCCTAGAATCTATCCTTTCTTTTCTTTCCTTTGAACATAGGGAGGCACCAGAGGAAACCTATTACCTGGTGCTGCTGTTTTATCTGGAATTTCTGTAACAGAAAGTTCAATGATCACGTGTGCACTTACGTTAATACAATTTAGTTTAGTATTAGGAATACAGAGTTTGGAGTCTGATAAACCCGAGTCTGAAGCAGCTATGCCACTCACTAACTTTAAGTGATGGAGTGGGTCTTCTGTTTGCTTATGGGACAAACACATCCTCTTGTTCCTTAATAAGGGAACCCGAATTCTATTGACGTAATTGGGTACTTTATTAGCCCCAGTCCTCTCGAGGCAGAGCCTGAGACAAAGATTAAAATGTGATTATTGGAGAGGTGCTAATTAGGAAGATAAGTTTGAGGACAAGAGAGGAAGCGAAGCAGGTGAGAGATCAAAAGATCAAAAGCTATTCTACAATAGTGCCCAGGGTGATGGCGGCTTCATAGGAAGTTATGAAGGGACGTAACAGCTTATTCAGCAAGTGCACTGATTCCATTTGAGGGTTTTGGCAGCAGAAAATCATCTTAGAGCAGCTCAATGAAGGCAGAAGAAGGAGTCTCTTCTAACTCCCCTCTCTCATTTCCCACTCATTAGAGTGGAGTTTACCGATTGGAGAGTTAAATCCTCCGCTATTCTGTATTTTGTCATGGGGCCCCTTAGCTCTGGAAGCCAGAACCCATACTTAATTATAATTTAGAATTGAAGGAGCAACAAGAAGGGAACAGAGCACTGACTAAGAGAAAGAGAGAAGGAGGTGGATGAGGGAATCGGAAAAGTTGCACAAGGTTTTTGTCTAATTCCATGACATTGTACCGAGCCCCAGTAAATGATTCATGGATGAATTAGGGCTGGTTCAAGTCATTCATAATGGTTCCCTTTACATTTGCTACTGATTGGTTTAGGGGTGGGCAAGCATTTTTTTGCAGGATTCTGTTAACAGTGTCCTGGAAAGTATTTTCCTCTCCAATTTAAAAATCGATATGAGGGCTGGCCCGGTGGCGTAGTGGTTAAGTTCACGTGCTCCATTTCGGCAGCCTTGGGTTAGCGGGTTCAGATCCTGGGTGGACCTACACACTGCTCATCAAGCCATGCTGTGGTGGCATCCCACATACAAAATAGAGGATGATTGGCACAGATGTTAGCTCAGCGACAATCTTTCTCAAGCAAAAAAAGAAGAAGATTGGCAACAGATGTTAAATCAGGGCCAATCTTCCTCACCAAAAAAAAATTAAAAAATAAAAAGAGACATGAGCAAGGAGAATCCACACTTTCTATTCTTGCCTTAAATGCCTATATTTGACCAAATCTAGAATGTGTGAAGTGGCAGAGTGGCATCCTAGTTAAGGACAGAGGATCTGAAGATCTGGTTCAGATCCTAGCTTTGTCATGTGCTGTGACTTGGGAAAGTTGCTTAACTCATTTTCCTCATCTGTAAAATAGTGACAATAATAGCTATCTCATAATATTACCATGAGTATTCAATGAGTTAAGATATGTAAATATCTTCGAACGTAGTAAGTGAGCAACAAGAATTATCTATTTTATTATACATATATGATCTCAGTTTTTCTAATGTTTATACGTGCAACTTAATTTATCACCTTGAATACTGTGTAAATTTCACACACTGAAAAGAGAAGGGCAGCAATATATAAAGCATTTTGAGTCCCTCGGAAAAAGAGCCCTTATAAATCCAAGTTTTTATTGTTTTTTTCCCTTACTTCTTTTACTAAGTTATTGGTTGATTTGAAGCTTTTTGAAAAGTAATCTGCTCCTCTCTGAACTTTACATTTCCCCAGTAAAATTCATATGTTAATGAAAAATATAACTAAATGTTACCTCTCAGAATCATCCCATCATCCCTAATGTTAGTGTCCTATTTATCCACATTAGACATTTCAGTGTTTCAGTTGATTTATGTCTTGGGTAAATTTTGTAGGAAATAAGTTCTTTTATTCATCTATCTATTCTCCCTCTAGATTTCTGGCTTTTGTTCTCTCTTGCTTCAATGTTATCAAGAATATAACATTCATATTTCAGCATTTTCACTTAAACTCTTATATTGGACTTCATTTCATATTATAAAAGTGGAATTTAATAGTTTTCTACTAAATATTTTGTTCTTTAATAAAAAATTCACAGATCCTCTTTTAAGGGAACGGATGAATATCAGTCTATCCACTATGTCTCCTGTCATTATCTTTTAATCCGAGGCAAAATGTATTCTGATAGCAACTATCATTGTCACCATTTTTTAAAAAATAGTTCTCTATTCATTCCGAGAGGATTTTTCCTTAAAAGAATACCTTGAATATTGCTTATTACCAAGACACTTTGAGAAGCTCCATACTTCTTAATGGATTTTCTATTCTGATAAAAATTTTTCAAGAGGCCACTTCAATCTTTTAATAAAGGAAAAACTTCATCTGCAGTGTCAAGATGTTTCAGCTCCTGGTAATACTATAGTTAAATCTTTTGTGATGATCAAGGTGGTTAATTATATGATTGCACCTTTTAAGAAGAAAGCTGGGTCTTGAAAGTACATTTGACATTTTGTTTCACCTTAATAAAGAAGCTATGATTGTTTAGATTTCAAGGAAAGGTGTATGTACAAGATTTACTAGATAAAATGAAGAAGCGGTTACTTCTGTGCATTATGATTCTGAGCTTTTGTGCCTAATTATGAAACATGAACAACCAAAAGGAATGCTGAATGGACTTCAGGGAAATTATGAGCAGGCATTGCAAAGTACATTATTACATTAAAGTGATAAGTACAGGGAGCAAGGAGGGCTTCTTAGGATGATTTGGGTTATATTATTGAACTTTTTTTCTCTTACATAATTTCTATTTCTACAAATTTTGTAGTCTACTTTGACGCTTTTCAGAACATTTTTTCTGGTCTTATCAACTTAGTTATTCTATTAATTTTTGACTATTCATTCCAGAGCAATTAATTATCCTCCTTGATAATTAATCTTTCCAGTTGCTGTAGTTTTCCCACAAAAGCTGTATTTTCCCCCCACAGACTTTTGCAAATACCTTTATTCTAGCAGGCATTATATTTTCTTTGTTTAAAAATCTGCCCTTCCTACAGCTGAAAAAGCAAGAACTCTTTATATTCTTTAAAGCATTGGTTCTCATATGTGATATTCAGAAATTTTTTGAAAATGGCAGAACTTCAGAGCAAAATTATTTAAACAAAAGAGGAAATGTATTAATTTTCATAAGTGAAAATTCTAGGGGTATGTCTGATTTGAGATAAAATTGGATCGAGTGGGTCAAATGATTTTTTTAAGAAATTATCTTAACTTTACTCCTGCCCCCGCCCCCCCCTTTGTTTCATTCTCAAGCAGACATGACCCTCAGGCTAACAATACTCCAGGTTTAACTCTGACTCATGCAGGCTAATCCAGAGGGAATGAAAATCTCATGTCTCAGTTATTCAAACAAAATTCTGAGAATTGCAACTCACTGTCTCTAATGAGGTCAAATGCTTATAATGAACACTCACTGTGGCCAAGGGCATTAATATATTGATTAGTTTTAGCACAGGTCCAATGCCTCTCTTGGAACATCTAGTTGAGTCACTTTAGATCTATCAGGGTTCTTACTTGTAGGTAAAATAATGCACTCTTATTGGATTAAGCAGGAAGGGTTTTGTTGTTGTTGTTGTTGTTGTTGTTCGTATTAGTAAGAAGCTTAAAAAATTTTGAGCAAGCTCTAGGCTGAGCTTACAAAAATGACTTAAGAACTACAATTCAAAATTACCCTAGCAGGAGTACTAACTCTATTGGCAATACTGAAACTAAGCACCCTCAGCCTCAATCAAGAGTGTTACCTCCCCACTCTAACCCCAGAACTGCCTGTCCTCTGCTGCCACCTGCACCAGTACAATGGGTCTCATGCACACTGCCGTCTCCTCACTTAGCCAATTTCTGAGCATCAATCTCAAGAAGGTATGTTTGACTGATGGCAACTAAGTCACTAAGCCATCAGCCTACAAGAGTAATGATAAAAATAGTCGTTTGGGCCTAAATAAGGACAGCAGAATGAACACTGTGAAGAAATATCAATATGCTAAGAGGGTGTGAAGAGATGTAGGGCAATTGCAAGTTGCATATGTACATCTCCACTCAAATATATCAATTGATATTGAGGAAGGTTTATACCCATGGAACATCATATTCCTTTTCTTTCTTTCTTTTTTTTTTTGTAACCAGTGAATGACTGGTAAGAAAAACTGTAGGCAATAAATAAATAAATACAGGTATAATTCTTAATACTTGGCAAGAAGTAAACATACAAAGCAGTATTTGTTAGTTGAATGAATGAATGAATGAATGAATCATCGTCAAAATAAAATGGCATTTAGCATATATGTAAAACAACACCAGATGTTGCTACATCTGGTTTTAGAGCACAGAATAAGAAACAAAGCAATGATATTATCAACATAAATTGTGACAATATCTATATAGTACAGAAACAGAATATTCTGGGGCTATTATCAGCATATTTAAACATGAAGGATACTACATAGCATGTTAAAATCAATAGAAATTTGTCATAATGATTCCAAAATGCCAAATTTTAATATAAAATTCTTCCCAGGGTCATTTAACAGAGACAATGGCCTATTTTGTGGATTTAGTGGAACCAGTAAACTTATTTAATATAGACAATTAAAATTATAGACAAGATCCCTAATGCTGTACAAGCGTCTATTAAGGATTGGCCTCAAAGTAGGGAGCTGAAGTTTTGGCCACGTTCTGACTTCTTGTACTCTAAAATTACAGTAGACTTCTAGGCTCAGCTTTTCATTTTACCGCAAAGAAACAGAAGAACTAACAAGGCTAAGGACAAAACGATATCCTCAGACAAAAATGAGTTGGCTAAAACTGGCACTTGGTTCTTCTCATGTCATGAAACTTTTCTTTTTATGCATTAGGTGTGAGTAGTAACATTATGAGGTCCATGTGAAAGGAGGCACTGATGAAGGAAGTTAAAGAAGACACGGGTAAATAGAAAGACGTCCCATGTTCATGGACTGGAAGAATTAATATTGTTAAAATGCCCATGCAACCCAAAGTGATCTACAGATTCAATGCAATTCCTATCAAAAATTTTTTTTTTTTTCCCTGAGGAAGATCAGCCCTGAGCTGACATCCATCCCAATCCTCCTTTTTTTGCCGAGGAAGACTTGGCCCTGGGCTAACATCTGTTCCCATCTTCCTCCACTTTATGTGAGATGCCACCACAGCACAGCTTGACAAGTGATGCATCGGTGCGCGCCCGGAATCCAAACCTGGGCTGCCAGCAGCAGAGCACGCGCACTTAACCACTACACCACGGGACCAGCCCCCCATCAAAATCTTAAAGGCACTCTTTACAGAAATAGAAAAAAGAAACAAACTGAAACTCATATGGAAGCACAGAAGACTCCAAATAGCCAAAGCAATATTGAGCAAGAAGAACAAAGCTGGAGGCATCACAATTCCTGATTTCAAAACTTACTACACAGCTACAGTAATCAAAACAGTGTGATACTGGCGTAAAAATAGACATATAGACCAATGAAACGGAAGCAGTAGACTGAAGTAAATCCACGCATCTACAGTTAATTTTCCTTCGACGAGGATGCCAAAAACACAATGAAGAAAGGATAGTCTCTTCAATAAAATGGTGTTGGGAATACTGAATAACCACATCCAGAAGAATGAAAATGGACTCTTATCTCACACCACATGCACAAATCAACTCAAAAATGGATTAAAGGGGGTCGGCCTGGTAGCGCAAACAGTTGGGTGTGCGCCCTCCACTGCGGCGGCCCGGCGTTCGCCAGTTCGGATCCCGGGCGCACACTGACGCACTGGTTGGCAAGCCATGCCATGGCGGTGTCCCATATAAAGTGGAGGAAGATGGGCATATATGTTAGCCCACGGCCAGTCTTCCTCAGCAAAAAGAGGAGGATTGGCAGATGTTAGCTCAGGGCCAATTTTCCCCCCGCCCAAAAAAAATGCATTAAAGGGGCTGACCTCGTGGCCTAGTGGTTAAGTTTGGCACACTCCACTTCAGCGGCCCAGGTTCGGTTCCTGGGCACGGACATACCCCACTCATTGGCAGCCATACTGTGGTGGTGACCCACATACAAAATAGAGGAAGATTGACACAGATCTTAGCTCAGGGCTAATCTTCCTCAAGCAAAAAGAGGAAGATGATTGACAAAATATGTTAGCTTAGGGTGAATCTTCCTCAGGAAAAAATTAAAAAACAACAAGAGAAAACAGCTGTTGGCAAAGGTGCAGAGAAAAGGCAACCTTTGTACACTGTTGCTGGGAGTGGAAATTGGTACAGCCATTATGGAAAACAGCATGCATGTTCATCAAAAAATTAAAAATAGAACTACCATATGATACAGCAATCTTACTTCTGGGTATACATCCAAAGGAAACGAAATCAGTATCTCAAAGGTATACCTGTACTCCAATGTTCATTTCAGCATTATTCACAGTAGCCAAGATATGGAAACAACCTAAATGTCCATCAATGGATGAATGGCTAAAGAAAATGTGGTATATACATATATTCAGCCTTAAAAAGGGAGGAAATCCTGCCATTTGCGACTTCATGGATGACTCTGGAGGCTAAGTGAAACGAACCAGATGCAGAAAGACAAGTTCTACATGATCTCACTTATATGAGGATTCTAAAATAGTTAAACTCATAGAAACAGTACAAAGGTGGTTATCAGGCGTTGGGGGGAGGCAGAAGTGGAGAGATGTTGGTCAAGGGCTACAAGATGCCAGATGAATAATTTCTGGAGGACTGGTGTACAGCTGGTGACTCTAGCAGACAATATTGTATTATGTACTTACTAAGAGGGTAGATCTTGGGTGTTCTTAACACAGAGAAGGAGGAGGAGGAGGAGGATGAGGAAGAGGAGGAGAAAGGAAAATGGTAAAGGTGTGAAGTGATGGATTTGTTGATTGGCTTGGTTGTGGTGAATATTTCACAATGTACACGGATGTCAGATCATCTGGTATAAACCTTAAATATATCCAATTTTTGATTGTCAATTATACAGCAATAAAGCTGGGGAAAAAAAGAAAGGGGCATGACGGAGGATTTTGCTTAAACTTGGATCTTCGGGCAGAAGAGAAAACCCGTTCTTCTCATATAGTCATGTAACAGAACTATTTGAAGTCACATCCTTCCTAGGCCAAGCAAGGTCAGATGGGGACCAGGTAGGTTTAGTGCTCTGGTGGTGAATGGGGGTTAGAATAGTTCATTTACGGCATTTTTGCTTTAGGTGAGAGAAGAAAAAGTTAACAGAGGCTTTGCTTCTTTCTACTTTTTTTTTAAGCTCTATTCTCCGTGTACCAAAGATGCTTGTTTTGAAACTAAAATGAACAAAACTGAGCTAAGCGTATATCTTTTGAGGAAAAACGAACGGCTGCAGTAGGTGTCTGGATAGATATTTGGGTACAAATCCTGGACGGAAGATTTGGATGGAGACCACCCAAAATATACCTTAAACAAATTTACCCTTTTAAAATATTTTATATTTTCCTCTAAGAAAAGCAGTAGGTGATGAGCTTGAATCAGAAAGAAAATTGATACTTATTCATCTCATAACTAATTTTAGAATCACTTTTATTTTGCTTTCACTTAATAACCAGTCAATATTTCTTAAAGGGAGTTCCACATTATCATCATAAAATGGTCTGCAAATAAAGTGCTCCATGGTCAATTAGGATCGTGGAAAAAGACGTAACATAATCTTCCTGCATAAACACAACACAACCCACACATTAAATTCTGTGTGAATTCCTGTCAATAAAAATATTATATTTAGACAAAATATGAGGTTTTATTTCCTTTGCATAAAAGCCTGTGTAAATCTTTCTTTGTTTATCTAGCTTTACAAAATTCATTCATTCAACATAATTTATTATTAGTCTATAATATGAAGCTCATTGACATAGTTAACAAAAAACTTAATGATTCTATGAAACTATTATGCACATTTAGAAGAAAAGCCACCTATAGCTAACATTAAAATCCCATTTGCTCCCCGGTATCTAATCATTACTTCTATATCTTGCTATATAAATTTACTTGGATAAAGGAAATATTTTATAAGT
The DNA here is from genome assembly GCF_057802395.1 of Ceratotherium simum simum. NCBI lineage: Eukaryota > Metazoa > Chordata > Mammalia > Perissodactyla > Rhinocerotidae > Ceratotherium > Ceratotherium simum. The sequence continues at coordinate 10,318,368 of NC_141935.1, read as the reverse complement.
TGTACATTTTTCAATGAAAGCTACTAGTAGTGAGAAATTATTAGGATTCCATACTCTAAACTCTTGGATTCTCGTAACTATTTGTTTTCTTTTCAGGATAGTAAGCTTGGCTGCGATCACATACTATTACATTTTTCTGAAAAAAATTTTTTTTAAATATTTCTACTTGACAAAATAAATTCACTAGAAAGAAACCAATTAACTGAAACATTTTTTTTACTCTTTAGAAGTCATTAGTGACTTTTTTCCCCAACAAGAATCTCTCTCTTGAAATTAATTTTTGATTGAGTGATTCAGATCAAAATATTAAACACTCTGGTGCATATAGAAGCAGTGATACTGTATAGTAGCACTTTTTGAATTTAAATATAGGATAATAATAAAATTTAAATTAACGTTACCACTGATGCATTTAATTTGGCTTTAATAAGATTTTGGTAATGTTAAACAAATGCCAATGAATTCCCAAAATCATATTTGAATATACAATGATAGCTATGTTTAAGTATTAGGTAAATGCATTTGAAGTTCTTAATGACTTAAAAGAAATTAGAATCTTGAATGTTGTGGTCAATATGATGCAGTACAAAGAACACAGGAATGAGGCTGAAGGTGACTGTTTTTAGCTGATTTGATTAGACCAGATGCTATCTAATTCTGGAGGAAGAATATCAAATCATTCAAATAAATCCCAAATTTCTGAATTTAAAATATAACAATATTGGCACATTTAAAGATAAATACTGAAAATAGCTACTGATTTCTGCTGACCATGGAACTTTTGAAATCTGTTCTCAATCCTCTCAAGGTGTTCTCAAAACTCCACGGAAAAACAGAAGCACTGAACATAGTATTCCTGACTCTTTTCTTGGTCTGGCTGGGCTGGATATGTTTTGTAGCATCCAATGTGCTTCTACTTTTAAAATATGCTCCATCGATGCGTATTGCAAAGTAAATCGGATTAGTGAGGATCCGTGGCTAAATGTTCAACATCACGAATAATTCAGTAAGTTGGTTCCATTAGAAAATACACTACACACTAAATGGCACAATTTCTACGTTTCTGTTGAAAGGTGAATATAACAGTTTAATTTTCAGGAAGCTCCATACAACCACAGGAAGCACCAAATTAAGTGATTTATTAGGTGTTAAGTTAGATCCACATAGAATTGATAATGCAATAAAAAACATGATTCTCATTCCTGAAGAACTCACATCTGCATAAAATTCAAGGAAACTGCACCCTTCTCCCCACACACTCAAAGACACAGTTTACCAAGACAGTAATGATGGAATAAGGCCATCTCGGGGGTCCAGGCTTCTCTCAGCTCCTCCGAGAAGAAATGCTTTCCTACCTCTCACTCTTTAAACATGCTATTTCCTCTGCTGGGCACATTTTCTTTATCTCTCACCATTCTAAGACCCCCAAAATATGTCAGTTTTCGCTTAGAAAAACTCCTATTTCTCCTTCACGTTTCAAGTTGGTCATCATTGCTTCCAGAAAGCCTTTTTCATTCCCTCAAATCTCCTCTGCTCGCAGAGTGCGTTGCACTCCCTGAGCACAGCGGTTACTGAGTTAAGTTGTAACAGCCTGCTTTCTGCTGTGTGTCCTACCGCCGTGTCCTGGACACTAGACTGTGAGCCCTAGAAAGGCTGGAGTCTTGAGCGTTACATTCATGGTGTATCAACACCTCATTTCATGCCAGATGAATGAACACATGAATGACCAAAGTGAATAGACTAGAAAGTCTGAGACCGGAATAACAGAAGCACAGAAGTGAGTGAGACCAAGGTCCGTCTAATGCTCTTAGTTAATTTAAGTGCTAAGTTTTCTTATAAGGCTTATAAAAGTAAATTTAAAAAAAAAATGAGTATAATCTGGATACTTTTAAAAGGTTCATTAACTTTTGCACACACAGAGACTCTAGATTACTCACATTTTATAAGGTAAGAAAAATTCACCTATTAAAGTGTAATAAGTGCCACTATCCTCACTTATGATAATGAGAATTTGTGGTGCCATTTCCTCAGGGGGTACCAAAAGGTCAAATGTTTTATAAAAAGTGATTCAATTTTTAAAAGATAGGCTAAAAATAATAGGCGAAAAGGACTGCAAGTCTACTTAAATAAAAATATGTAGATATGTGTGTGTACATATATGTGTGTGTATATATATTCTGTGAAAAAATTAGTTATTTTAAGTTATACCCAAGTAGGGCTAACGATGAAAAACTGACGCTGCGTGTTGGAAGAGTTGGTGTAGACAATTTTAGCTCTTATTTGAGTATACTGACTGTTGCTCTACATACAATTTCATGGTAATCTTTGGTCTGTTTGTTGAATTATTAAATTGTAGGAACCTACTGATTCTTGTTGCTGTTCACCCCTCTCCATTTTGCTAATCAGTTTAATTCCAATCATTTAATTTACTACTAATTTTCACTTCTCTTTGTCTCTGTTGGTTATCCCTTTTTAGTTTATACATTATTTTCTTACTTCATTCATCTTATAGAATAGTTTTTACAAGAGGGGCTAAAAGGACTATGAATTATTTTAAAAGAGCTTATTGACTCCTAGACAAGCAATTGAGTGTTAGTTCTCCCTAAGTCACCTGAGATGCAGTACGTATATTTTACATGTATTGACATGGATAAGATAGTTTTCAGAAATTAACCTTTTGAAATATTTTAGATCTTTTGACACTTTTTTTGACATTTTAAGTGACGGCAAATATCTAGCTATGGAAATGCTTCGATTTGAAAAAAATCATGTGAACTGAAGATGATGATAAATAACATAATAACACAATTTTAAAACCTCTTCCTCAGTTCTGTCTCAATCACACATACACATGGACAGAAAAGCACACACACGCACACACACACACTTACACACCACCAGCAACAATAAAAAATGTCATGATTGTAAAGAATTAAATCTGATTTGAGCAGATATCAAGCAAACTCTAAACTAAAAGCAATATCAAAAGAAATATTACCAAAAAACTTAAGGAAATGTAGCACCAAATGACTATGTGTCTCATAGTAATTACTTTTCATGATGATAATATGTATGTGTGTGTATATGTAAATAAATAGTTTTTTTAATGTGGTAGATACAAATGCATATACATAAATACATATATATTTATATATATATGATTTTTAATCTACTAAATAAAAAACAACCTATTTATTTTAGCACACCTCATATATTTACTCATTCCTAGTACTAATTTGATTTCCCTGGACATTTAAAAAATAGTATTCATTTGGGTTAAACTCTATAAACTGATTTTAATTATTATCTTAGTAAACCGACCTTCTTTCCATCTTTGTTCCTCAATCTCAATCATGACTAGTTGAGCTCAATTCTCTATAGAACATTTAGCCTAACATCAGACATTAAATAAGGTATTTTTAAGACACTGCTGTGGCACAGCTGACTTTGTCCCTTTGTACTAACGTGCTCTGATTTTGAGTTTGTTATTTTACTGAATACATAGTAAACAACAAATGATTTCAATTAATGCAGTGGTGCCTTAAAGAGGGTTCCTCGGTCGTTATTGTTGAAAAGAAAAAGAGAGAGAGAAATGAGGAGACTAAGTGAAGAGAGCTTGAAATACCTATAACATTTTCAGATTACAGACGTCCTCCATTAAAGTTATACAGAATCCAATTTAAAATACTTGCTGGTAGAGTAGCTGAAGATAATAAGCTTCCTAAATTTTCTTGAAGGAGGTGAAATTTGGATATAGATCTCTTATTTTTTACTTTTTCTATAGTAATATCACAAGCAACAGGTAAAATATTCCTAACCGCTCAAAAGAGATTTCTATTGTATAACATCAGCTTGGAATTTTATGGAAGGTAAAATTAAATTAAATTTTACAGTATTAGGATCACTCTGAAACTATAAAGAAACAAAATATGTCATATGTCATGCCCACAGGCCTTCTGAAATAAAAGTGGACATAAAGACTACATTAAAAAGACAATTCCTTTGAACATCACACCAGAAAGTAGGGTATTCTATTTCTCTAGGGCCTCAAGGCTAAAACTTAAGCATGACTGCCACTATTAGAAGGCTGTAGCAATTATGTCCAAGAACTACAGATAAACTAGACATTGACCAAAAAAAATTGCTTTCCCTTCCAGGGCAACTAGCAAATTATATGTAAAATTATTTTTAAGAGATTATTGCCTAATACCTCTATTCAATAACAATCAAGTTAATTTAGTATCTAATACATGCCAGGGATTGTGCCAAACATTGGGGAGACAGAAATGAACAAGACACTCAGAGAATTTAAAAAGAATAGGAAGAAGAGATCTAAACTAATTATAAATGCAATGAAGGGAAACTTTTCGATGAATATATATATAATGGAGGGACCTAAATTGGTTTGCAAGTAAAGCAAGAAAAAAAAGTGAATAAATGTAAAGATCTTTTGAAGATAAAAATGTTTTTTTCAGGAACTGAAATATGGTAAATATGATTGAAGTATATAAGAAAGGGAAAATCCTTACCAAAAGAAGTTTCAGAATTATACAGTGGTCAGATCACGAAGTGCTTGCTAAAGTGTAGTGGAGTTTTTTTGTTCGTTGGTTGGTTGGTTTTTTATTCTAAAGGTAATGACAAGTCACTGAAGAGCATTTTAGCAAAGCAAGATGACAGGATTTACGCTTAATCCCTGGCTCACTGTGGGTTGGAATTGGGATAAAAGTAGATGACCAAAGATCACCAAAAATGCATTTATTTTTTAGTAGTATAGAGAATTGATAACGATATTGTGGGAGATCAAGATTTGGCCACCCTGAAATCTATTTCTTTACCTTGGTTGTTTTCTCTAGGGACATTTGACCTCCCCCACTAACTGCCTAAAGAATTTGACATGGTGGCTCCTTCCTAGAACAGATTTATCATGACTGCTATAAAGATAATGTAGGGTAAATGTTACAATAGGAAAGCCACCAACAAGCCCCTCTTATCAGAAGTTCTGTCTCTCTGGCCACATTCTCTAGATGACCCTGCAAAGAGTTGCCAGACAATCATTTACAAGGGAAATCTCCATTTGTAAAGGTATCTCCCTCTCTATTTTGAGAAGAGGGGGGGATGGCCTCATTTCTAGAGGTTTATCAATGTGGAAGTTGAGGCCTTAAATCTACATAATAACCTTACTCTTGTTTACTGTGCTTTAGTGGTAATCTCCTGTAACTGACTCCCCCCATCCCCAACATCCTCCTTTGTCGTTGGCTGAACATGGTATTTAAGATGAGAATTTCTGCTATTGTGTTGAGAAACGCAGTGTCCCTGCTTTCTCCCATGTATACATGTTATTAAACTTGGTATTATTTTCTCCTGCTAACCTGTCTTGTTAATTATTTGGCCAGCCAGAAGAACCTTAAGGGAAAGGGCAGAGGGAGATTCTCCCTCTTCCCCCGACAATATCTTGAAAGGATGTGGTAGCAAGGGGTGTTAAAAGCGCAGGGGGTAAAATTGGTAGGACTAATGATTTGTATTGACTGGATATAGAAGATATGATACAGGGAGGTTTTAAAAATGACTCACAGGTTTCTAACAAGAGTAATTGGGGGTAATTAATAAGGTGGGAGAAGATCATGAAATGATGAAGTCTCATTTTCTGCTTACTTTTATTCACAACAAAGGTGTTACAGATTCTTGCCAACCAATAAGCATGAGAGATTAGACTGACCATAAACATCTTATCCAAGAATTGATAAAAGTTTTTGCTTTTTTTGTGTACTTACAATTACAAGATACTCTCATGATTTTAAAATAGAAATGTTTGGGGTAAATTAAATGTTAGGAAAAAAGAGAGAGAAAATAGAATAAAATTTCAAGATTTTCATCTTAGAAGCCCTTGGTGAATCATTAACATACAATGAGAATATACTAATGTTCTCAAAGAAGAGTTGAGTTTTGTAAATTTCAATTTTTACATCTCTACTAGCGAGGTGAAAATGTCAAGTATGAAGTGTGATAGTTCTAGAGCCTGCAGGATAGTTCTAGTTATATCTACTTATAAGTGGTTTTCAAAAGCATGGGTGGTGATGAGAAAACCCATAAGGAGAATGTAGTGTGAGAACCAAGAAGAAACATGGAACTACCCGAAAAAAACACCATAACTGAAGAAGTGAGCAAATTAAGAGGAACCCCGTGAAGGAGAAAAGCTCTAGAGTTTAAAAGAGGAAATGAGTTAATGGTGCCTTTAAATCCAAAGAAGGAGAGTTCCAAAATGAAGCATAGTCAACTGTGTCATTGTGGTAGACTGCTTGCAAAAATGTCTGCAATTATTCCCCTTCCTATATCCACAACCTTCTTCAATATAATTTTTGCAGCTCCTGCCATTTAGAGTGGATTCTTTTTCTCGATGCCTTAAATCCCGGGGGCTAGATCTGTGACTTGCTTTAATTAATAGAATGAAGAGAAAACAATACCATGCTATTCTGTGTCCAGCCCTCAAGAGGTTTCATTCCCTCTCTTCTGCCTTCACAATGTGAACAAGTCAAGCCAACAAAACTCACAATTTGAGAGATCCTGGGCTGGAACCACAGCTGACCACACATGCATATAGATGTATGTTTGAGTTGACTGTCAACAAGAAGGACCACCCAGTTGACATGGAAATCTGGGACAAATAATCAAGAATTGTTGCTCTACGATTTGGTAAATAATACAATTATGTGTTTCACTGAGCTTGAGTAATATGAGAAAGAAAATTGGCCACTTAAATTGCTATTTTTATCATGTTTGTGTTATTTATGATTGTTTTATTATGGGGGTATAAACAGAAGTCAGACTGTAATAGTTTGGGAAGAAAATGGAGGTTGGAGCAATGGATGTAGGACAGAACCAGGGCTCCTGGAACATTCTTTAGAGAATAAACTTTGATCAGCGGAGCTTTGAGGAGAATTTCCCAGCAATACTAGGTGCTCTCCAAGCTATTTGCAGTGGCTCTAGAATTGTCCCTATTGATGAGTGGAAGATGCTGGGATGGATGTGACAAATATAGTTTTATTTGGCTGGATAATGAAAATGTAACCTGCAAATGCAAGATGAAAAGAGAAGTTATTCACAGAGAAAGAATTACTTGAAGCTAAGTTCTTTAAATTTCTCAAAGCTTTCCCAAAGCTTAAAGGAAGGAAAGAAGCAGAAGACTTGGAGTATTAATATAGTGAACAATAATTGAAAAAGAAAATAATGGTCCAGAACAGAATAAGTAAGTTCCAGGATATATCAGTTAACAAATACCTGTGAAAATATTCTGAATCAGGTACCTTCATAATTCTCTTTACTAGATGAGGAAACAGAATGAACTATGTCATTAATCTTTCCAAAGTTTACACAACTAAGCAAAAATTAGGATTACATCCCATAAAGTTGTTTTATTCAAAATTCACTGACCAGTTTGGAACCCGACATCCATTTCTATCCAAGAGCCGGGACACTGATGCTTATTCCTATAAAATGTTTACTGAAACAGAGCAGCTCCAAAATTCAGTTCACTAACTCATGTTCCTTCTCTTAAACATTTTTTTTTGTATTATAAAAAATATTTTTAAGAGTATCCCCGTACTTTTAACAAGGATCAAGACTGAATAACATTAATGAAAAGTAGATTGAAGTTTATGCATGTTCTTAATAGTAATGATATTCATGTTCAATGGCAATATGGTTATTAACATTAAATTCCAGCTCAATATAAAACTGTATTTCTTTGACTAGTGTTTCAACTAACAAAACCTCAGTCTATGAATTAATATTAATTTTTCAAAATTATACATACTAGAAATGTCTTCTTTTCCCTTTCTTCATTAGATTTTTCCCTGCTCTCATTGTCTTAAGCTGAGAGAACTACAATGCTGAATGAGACTATCCCAGATTAGACATGAGGTGACACTTCTGATTAGAAAAGAGATGATACTAATGTTCTATCTCGATTTGCATTTGACTCAGAGAACCTCAGGAGAGAGAAAAGACAACTCTGATTCAGGAAAGGGTTCAGATTGGTTGAATTGCTAGAATTAGTTTGTTCAACACATCCTCCAGAGACATAAGCTATGTCATGAACCTGATTCATAGAGTAACAAAGAGTACCCACCGTGCACCTCTAATGTGCAAGTGCACTGGCTGTTTATCTTAATAATGAGTCTCTGGTTTACTAAAAGGCCAAAAAGAGGCTATATGTTAGGCAACACGATGTGTCATCCACTCCTCAAATGCAACTGTGTAGGGAAAAATGGGTATAAAATTTGCGAGTCTTGTGCTAATGTGGAAATAGAATGAAATTGATTTTCAGTGGAAATATTTTGGGCCAAAGGTAAAGCATAGAAGATCTCATAGCAAATACAAATATTAGATGATTAAACAAGAAAAATACTCAAAAGAGAAATGATAGTGTATATATGATGAACTATTCTCCAATTCTGATCATTAGACTCTTCTGCATAAAACTCTTTTATAGTTATTATACAATGTACAAAATTTTTTTATTTCTTAAAAAAGGCTGAAGTATTAGAAATTTTAGGAAGAACCATCTTCTATATGAATGTTCCCATAGGGTTTGATGCTTCTAAAAATCATTAGCAGTTCCTAGTTGTTTTATTATATTTTTAATGCCTGGTGCTTTTATATACTTCTCTGGCTGCCATTTAGCAAAATTTTGTCTCAAAGATTTCATTCCTTCAATCTTTCTGCTATATATAAATAACTGGTAATAGATTACAGGTAAATGGTATTTTTAAGAAGTGTTAGTGGATGTTCTGTGATAAACAACCCAAAATGTATGTATATTACACCTCCATCTGAGACATATAATGCATAACAGCTCTGAGAATGAATTTATTAAAGAAATCCATTTAATTTGTTTAACTAACTTTTTTCCTCAAATCATTTAATCATGAAACATTACACCTCTGTCCTCTCCTCCCTGCCACAAGTTAGCAATTAACATCTTGCTGAAGGAAATTTTCAGCATATTATTGTGGGAAAATCTAGTTTAAAGTACTATCACTCCTATAAATAATAGCTTTAAATGGGCAGAGTCCTTCCAAAATCCAGTAAATGGATTTTCCATTTACTGAATGAATAATCAGAGGCTTGCTATGTTCCAGATGCTATGATGAGTGTGTTTTATACTATCATTGCTAGAAGAATGGTGCTTTAAAAAAATTAATTCTGGCTTGGAGATAGAGCAAGCAGGAGAGACTGCTGCTCCCATATTCATAACAAGAAACAACCTAGAAAAACTGAAGACAACTTTTCTTAAACTCATGAGAGAACTGAAGTTGCAGAGCAAAAACTAACCCAAAATATGGAGTGAGGTATTCACTTGCAGGTAGAAACAGGACCAGGACATTTACTTACCTGGAAAAGACATCATGGAATGCCATAAAAGCCAGTAAGGATTGCCAAAGGTCCACTACGGGCTAGTGTAAGAGAATGAAGCATTGAGCTGAAGACTGGGGTGGGGAGTTTCACCGTCACTGGCAGGGTTTTCCTACAGGAACTCCACTAGGTGCTCACGTGAAAACTGGGAAAGATATCTGAGAACACCACCACAGGGTGCTTGCTGGAGGAGAGGAACAGCAGCCACTGCCCAAATCCTCCCAGGCATATCTCAATGATTTCCCCTACAGAACGAAAGCCTTAATCTAAAGAGGGAAGGGCAACAAAAACCATATCTCGAGAGCTCTGGTAGAAACACACCGTTATCTGGTAGAGAAAAGAACTTCAAAATAAAATAAAATAAAAATAAATAACAGATAAATAAACAAATAGCTCTTCTCTCTCGGAGGAGGAGCAGAATCTCCTTCTCCGAGGGAAGAAGCGGGATCAGCATTATACCTGGAGGAGAGGCAGAACACCTTGCAGGCCACACCCCTGAGATCCAGGTTCACAGTGCCAGCCAAACACTAAGGCTTCCTCAGATCATCAGAGAAAGCCCCATCCCACCCCTCCACCACCTCTCTAACAACATCAATGAAGATGATAGTGGAATACTGTAGGAGGGTGCAAAAGACCTTCTCCTAGGAAGCAGTGTAAAGGGAAGGCCAACAGCCAAGTGGGGAGACTTAGAGACAACAAGGATTAGACTCTGGGACAAACTCCTGAAAAATTAGCCCACGGTGTAAACCCCAGGTATAATTAGGAGGACGTGAAACTCCTTAGGCACTGATGATAGCCATAGCTATAACAAACTTCAAACCCGGAACAACTTCTAACTAGATGAACACAAACCCCCACATAAAAGACCTTGCAGAAGAAAAGAATCAGTGAACTTGAAGACAGGGCCATAGACAAGTGACAAAACTGAAATGCAAATAGCAAAATAAGTAAAACACACACACATACCATACACACACACACAGATATACCATTACTTATGTAGTACTCTGACCAACCTTAGTTAATATTGAGGAACCTATCAGACAAATCTAGAACCTGAAGTATTCTATGAGAAAACAAATGTGGACTCTTCCAAAATGTCAAAGTCATGAAAAGAAACAAAGGAAAAAATGGGTGGGGAACCATTCTAGGTGAACAGATTAAACAACAGAAGGCAATACATGAACCTTGATGATTAGATCCTGATGGAAAGATGAGAGAGACAGAGAGAGGAAGAAAGACAGAGAAACAAGGAGCAGCAACACCATGATGAAGTTAACCAGACACCAAATGCCATATGGATGTTTATTATATTATTCTTTCAACTTTTCTGTAAAGTTAAAAATTCTCTAAAGATAAAGAGAAAAAAGAAAAACATGTTGTTTTTCTTTTGCCTGGCCTTCTTTCTATATAACTTCTAGCACCATGTCAGTCTCATAGAAGAGATCAAATAAATAACGGCTGAATGAATAAATGAATGCATGAATGAATAATATAAAATACAGTGTTCTTCTGGGATCTCATGCTCAAGAAGAAAAAAAGTGTTATACGGGATTAATCTTTCTCCAGGCTGTTAAGAAATAAAAGCATAATTTGGGGGAACACTTTTTCAATTCATGCTGAGATATCTCAAAATTTCGAAAACCCAAAGTCATCTCAAATGACACAAACAAATCTATACTTGATGAGTTTTAAGTCCAGTCACCATTATTAACTTTTACTTTGCTTTTTAAGTAAGAGTAGAGAGTCATTATTCAGTAGTAATATTCAGGATATTTTTAGACACACAATATATATGGAACGTGAATCAACTCGAATTGAACAACTGAATAATGGTTCAATAAATCCAGATTAGAAGTAAGAAAAAATTATTTCCAGTAAAATTTATACGCCAAAAAAGGAATGTAGAGATAGTTATATACATTGATCCTCTGGAAATACAAACTAGTATTTTAGAAGAACCTGGATAGTTTGAGGTATTGGTTGGAAGCAAGCACAAACCAGAAGCCAAGAGGGAGGGAGGACAAATTTGACAATGTTGAGTGGGAGGTGAAGGAGTGTGGGTGGAACCTGAAAGTGAGGAGAAGTAGAAAGTACCATCAAAAGAGAAAAACAGATTTGCATCCCAGGAATATTCTTGTTCAAAGAAAATCTTTTCTAACATAATTATACCACTAAGATGGTTACTACTTTCTAGAAAGTTACAGGAATTTTCAAAATGGTTATGCAACTTCACTGCAACAGATGAGAATTTTGAGAAACGTGGTTAGATTCTATTCATTACACATAAGTTGTACAAAGTTCAGCTTCTCACATATGGATTTGTACATAACAGAAATGTTCCAATATTTGTTACTATTTTTAAGTCTGACTTTTTATTCCTCTCTTCCCTTTCTGTAAAGTCTTCTCCATATAACATGTTTTTTTTGGTTTTGGTTTTGGTTTAGTCTTCTGTGTTGCTTGTTTTGTCTGATGTTGGATTTTCATGCCATTAATTAGCTCTGATATCAATCAACGATTTATGCAATAATGTTTCATTCTATACTGTGTGTGTAATTGGCTAAAGTATTAGAACATTGAGGCAAACTTTTTCATGTATTAAAACAAAATGCCCTAGAATGTACTTTGCGTATATACATATTCATTCTAAAGAGTTATTGTGATTAGTTACCACTTGTTTTGAAATGATATTTTTTATAGTACCAGTATCAACATGGTAAGCATGTTTATTTTACTGTTTTCTTTTCCATTTGGAAGCAATTGATTTTCTTTGAGTTATCATTTGTGCCAACATCTTCATAACACTTTGTAAAAATACAGGCGGTCTACCTGCAGCTTTTAATGAGGAATGATTCCATTCACAATAGCTACCTCAGAACATCAGTCCAAGGGATTGTGTTTGTCACACCAAGCTGTTAAATTTTCTTGTCATTTATGTGTGTTTTTAAGCACTGCCTGTGGCTTTACTGTTCATTATTAAAAGCAAAGCACTCTTAGAATTTCAATTGGTTTCTTCTGCCTGAATACCAATTAGAACCTGTTTAATACAACAGTGGAAACGCACTCCAATCCATCACTTTGTAACAGAATGTCTTGGTTCTAATAAGTTTCTGTTTTTATAAGCTAAAATATGTATTAGTGTATTACTCACTTCTGTAGAAATATATCTGATTAGGAGAAATAAAAATAGTCCAGCTATAGAATAAACTGTCTAACCAAGAAAGAAGGAAGCTGGCATTAAGTCCATCCTTTGTCTTAATTAGAATTGTGTGAGGTAAAGGTGAGGCATGAAATTGACTCTGAGATACCAGGAAAATGCACTAGCATGTGACTCTGTGTTGAATAAGAGAGATAACAGGAAAGGCCTTGATGACAGAACTCCATGAAAAAACATAAAAATGTGGCAATTAAAAGACAAAATAATAAAATAGCAATTAAACAATTTTCAGAAAAATGCTATTATCTTTGCCTTTAAAAGGCAGATCAAGATGCTTGTACAACAATTGAAAAAAAAATTTAATGCCTTGCTTGTAACAATATAATTCAAAAAAATTACTGAAAACTTTACATACTAGTTAATGCAATAGGAAAAATGAGAAATATATCAATATATGATATATCAACATTATATATAAACCACAATATATAATATATCAACAAGGGTGATATACTTGATATGCATAGATGAGATAAAAACAAATTTTAACTACATGGAGGAGATAAAAAAGTTGTTTTAAAAGTCTCAAACACAGTAAGATAAAAAGCACTTCTATTTTAATTTGTCTAGACTCTTTTATGAAAACTCATGAAATTGGTCCACATAAAGTTTAAAATATCTAAAAAAATGATTTTTTAATTCATATGTAAATGAGCATAACTTGCTAAACAGCAAAGTCCACCAACGTAGTAAGCAAAAACATATTTTCTCTGCAACTATAACTATTGGACTTGTACAGAAAAATAGATGTTGCAGATTAGATAGATAGATATTTCCGGATTAACTGGGAAAAATCTTTTAAGAACTAACATATCTGTATTTTGACAAGCAAATAAATAGTACTGTTTGTTGTGAAGAGAACACCTAAAGGAGAAACAAAAGTGGGGGCAGGCTTGAGGGGAATGAATATTTTGTTTCAGCCATGTTACATTTGATTGCCCTTTAAACATGAAATTGAAGATGTCCAACAGGCCAATGCATAAAGTATAGAGCTCTGGGGAACGATCAGGACTGAAGATGTATGTGGGACTTATCAATAGGTATCTGGAATTGAAAGCTTTGAGACTGGAGAAGATCTCCTAGGATGTATATTCAGAGAATGGATAGAAATGAGAAGATGGCAGCCAAGGAATCAGCTCAGGGCTATTCCATCATTTGTTAGGAACCACAGTGAGAATCAGCAAAGTGCGGGCCGGCCTGGTGGTGTATTGATTAAGTTCAGTGCGCTCTTCTTTGGCGGCCCAGGTTCGCGGGTTCGGATCCCGGGCATGGACCTATGCCACTCGTCAGCCATGCTGTGGTGGCAACCCACACACAAAGTCTAGGAAGACTGGCACAGACGTTACCTCAGGGCTAATCTTCCTTACCAAAAAAAGAAAAAAAAAGACTCAGCAAAGGAAACAGAACAAACTAGGAAAAAGAGTAGCATCACAAAACAAAACATTAAAAGGTTTTAAGAAAGAAGAAAGGGTTAGGGCCGGCCCTGTGGCTTGGTGGTTAAGTGCGCGCACTGCAATGCTGGTGGCCGGGGTTCGGATCCCGGGTGTGCATCGAGGCACCACTTCTCCGTCCATCCTGAGGCCGAGTCCCACATACAGCAACTAGAAGGATGTGCAGCTATGACATACAACTATCTACTGGGGCTTTGAGGGGAAAAAATAAAATAAATAAAATCTTTAAAAAAAAAAAAGGATACTTTAGAAAGAAGAAAGGGTTAAATGCTGGTTAGACTTTATGGCTGGGACAAAATAATAGAACCCTGGATTTGGCAACACAAAGTGGTGGCAACTCGACAGGAAGAGAGTACAGAGTTACAGGTACTGAAGCCAAACTGGAATGATGTGAAGAGGGAACGATGAGTGAGGAAATGCCGGCTGTGGGTACACAAAACCCACTGGAATCATTTGCTTCAAAGGACAGTAGAAAAAAGGAGCGGTAGCTGGAGGATAATATAAGATAAATTGGAGATTATTTAAGAAATGAGTTACTAGACTAGCTTTCTGTGTGAACGAGAATGTTCCAAGTCCAAAGGAGACAAGTCATGACATAGAAGAGAATGGGAAAATTCATAAACACAGAAGCAAAACTTATTCATTAGAAAATATTCAGAGCCATGTAAAGGTAGGTGGTATTTTGAAAAGATAACTCTAACCTTTAGATCGTCCATTAATATAATCCTTGGAATAGCTTTGATTAAAAACAATGACGAGTTTAATTGGAATAGCATGGACGTAGACTATTTGGGCTCAGAAGCAAATTCTGACAATTCAACAGCAGCACAATGACATATAATTAGAATGTGGAAAGAAAATGATGATTTAACACGGTCAAGATAGACGGCCTCTAGCCACTCCTGGCTAACAGTTTCATCAAAACCTTGGGGAGAATTTGTAATAAGCTATATTCTTTGCACTGTAGTTTGCATTATTTATACATTATTTATATGCTACTTAGTAAAATACGTGTAATTAATCTCAAGGATGTGTTCAGAGACAGCATCAGTATTTATTCTTTTGCTACCTTTTTTAAATGAATCACATTAAAAGAATTTCTTCAGGAATTTTTAAGGAAAGATAAATGAACTGGTAGTCATCATCCTTTTTTTTTTTCGGTCATTTGTTGTTCCTATTTTTCCTGGTTTCTAGAGTCCGGAATACATTTGTTACCTCATTAAAAGTTTCTCTTTGAATGTGTAGAGTTTCTCAGTTGAAATAGGACCACAATGCTTGCTACACAGCCCAATACTTCATTTTAAAAACATTTGGCACATGCTCCTACTGCAATCCAGAAATCTGACAGAAAATGAGGGTGGATGCTCGAATGCTGGTACGGGCACCACTGCAGACACTCGCCCCATATTTCACCACCAGGCCCTTTTGTGTTCCACAATGTTCATCTTTCACCACTAAACATCTTTCTGCCTCATCCTCCTCCACAAGCAACATGAATCCAGACGTCTCTATGATGGCTAACAGGAACTTCGTTAGCATATTCGAAGGAGCTCATCTTAAAATGAACTAGCAGGAAAAAGAAAGTGGCAGCACAATAGATGAACAGATTTTTTTGGTCATTGGATCTTGCTCTCCTGTCTTTTTTGTTGTTGTTGACATTTTGTGAAAATCCCACGACTTTTCCAATCACCTTCAAATATTAATGAGCATTCTTATTTTTCAAGTATTAAATATTCAAGTCCAGCACATAATAAAAATTCAAGCCTTACTGACAACACCAAACGCTGGAAAAGATGGGGAGCAACAGAAACTCTCATTCTTTGCTGGTGAGAATACAAAATGGTACAGCCACTCTGAAAGACGTTCTGGCAGTTTCTTACAAAACAAAACATACTCTCACCGTATCATACAGCAATCACGCTCCTTGGTGTTTACCCACATAAATGGAAATCTTATGCCCACATGAAAACCTGAACTTGGACGTTTATTGTAGTTCTATTCATAGTTGCCAAGGCTTGGAGGCAGCCAGGATGTCCTTCGATAAGTGAATAGATGAATAAACTGTGGTGCATCCAGACAATGAAATATTATTCAGCACTAAAAGGAAATGAGCTATCAAGCCGTGAAAAGACATGGAGGAAACTTAAATGCATATTACTAAGTGAAAAAAGCCCAGTCTGAAAGGTTTGCACACTGTATGATTCCAAGTGTATGACATTCTGAAAAAGGCAAAACTATGGAGACAGTAAAGGGATCAGTGGTTACCACGGTGGAGGATGGAGGGTGGGATGAACTGACAGAGCACAGAAGATTATTAGGGCAGTGAAACTACTCTGTATGATACTATAATGGTAAATACATATCATTATACATTTTTTCAAAACTCATAGAATGTGTAACACCAAGAGTGAACCCTAAAGTAAATTACGGACTTTGGATGATTATGATGTGTCAATGTAGGTTCATCAATTAGAACAGATGTACCAATCTGGGGGGAGATGTTGATAGTGGGGGAAGCCACGTGCTTGGAGACAGGGGTGTATAGCAACTCTTTGTACTTTCCACTCATGTTGCTATGAACCTAAAACTGCTCTAAAAAATAGTCTATTGGGGCCAGCCCAGTGGCATAGTGATTAAGTTAGCATGCTCCGCTTCTGGCGTCCCGGGATTCACAGGTTTGGATCCCAGGCGCCGACCTACACACCACTCATCAAGCCATGCTGTGGCAGGTGTCCCACATATAGAGTAGAGGAAGATGGGCACGGATGTTAGCCTAGGGTCAATCTTCCTCAGCAAAAAAGAGGAGGATTGGCAACAGGTATTATCTCAGGGCTAATCTTCCTCACCAAAAAAAAAAAAAGTCTATTGAAATATATATATACATGCATACATATACCAGAAAAGCTCATAACTCAAAGATATTTTATTCTGGTTACATCAGAAACATTTTTGATTAAACTTTTGAGATAATTGTAAGTTCACAATCAGGTGTAAGAAATAATACAAAACATTCCATGTATCTTCTACCCAGTTTCCCCCAAGGATAACATCTTGCAAAACTATAGTTCAATATCAAAACCGGGACACTGATATTGCCACAATAAATACACAGACCATTTCCATCACCACAAGGACCCCTCACAGATTGTTAAACTCAAGGAACTTTGTTCTCAGTTTAGACTAGATGGAGGTTCACCTCAGGATCTTTTCAGGGATGCTGCCTGCCCCTTTAGAGTTACTTCCACTCCCATCAGCTCTTTAGCCCCTGGCAACTACTAATCTGTTCTTTATTTCTATATGTTTTTTAATTTTGAGAATGTTATATAGATGGAATCCTAAGTGTGTAATCTTTTGAGATGAATTTTTTTTCACTCAGCCCTTGAGATCTATCTAAGTTGTGTGTACCAATCATCTGTTTCTTCTTACTGCTGAGTAGTATTCAATGGTATGGATGCACCATTGTTTGTTTAATTATTCACCTGTTGAAGAACATCTGAGTTGTTTCCAGTTTGGGGCTATTAAGAATAAAGCTGCTATACACATTTTTTTAAAAATCAAGCCTTTATCTAATGTAGAGATTTCAGGCTCAAGCCTGATCCCGGTGCAGAAACCTGTGGTGGGCAGGTGCCATGGTCAATTTCTACTCACTTTCCAGGTTTCCTTCCTCTCCCATGTAGTAGCCATGGCTCCTGGGTGGGAGGAATTGGAGATGGGGTAATAGAGAATTTAGGACACATTCTTACACCTCACATATTCTTGGAATCTAGTTTGTATATTCTGTGTGGCAGATGCTGTGTTTCCTCAGTGTGGGGGGAAATCTTGGAGATTCTTCAGAAAATTCCTGAATTGGGAATCTCAGACTTGAATTTCCTTGATTTCAGAAATTCACTCCCCAGTTGCTTGTCCTCAGACAGTCTACCCCACGCAGATCATCTCTGTGAGGTCCACATTCTCAGTACATGCTGCCTCATAAGTAGTGTCCTCTCAAGTTGATTCAAGCCCAGCTATCTGATACTTGCTGTGGAATATAGGAAAAATTAGTTTTTCCTTCAGGAATTTGGAAATAAAGTTGTCCTTCTGTTAAATCTCTCTCTTTCCTCTTTTGACAAAAGTAGCTGCAACCAGTCTGACTTTTTTTTTTTTTTTTTTTTGGTAAGATATACCACAAAACAATGTGCGCCCCCAGCTCCAACATAGCAAGTTCTCCAAGTGATTCTTTGGAAGTCCACTGCTCATCACTCAGCCCCGTTAGGCAGAAGAGCCCCCTCCCTGGGGATACACAGAGAATT